>NW_010320041.1:574-36650 GCF_000700745.2 Antrostomus carolinensis
GAGAAAACAGCTATAAACTCCCTGTGCAACAGCAACTTGGATGTAATTCTTCTCCAAACAGATCTTGTTGACTTTAAACACTGTTCTACTTCTTAGCTCTGCCACTGAGGTGAGTTTGAAAATACAAGTCCAAAAAGATGTTCTATTTCTCCCTAAATCTCAAGGTTGTTTTGTTTCTTCTTATAACAAAAAAAACCCCCAACCCTCTCAACACACACACCAAAAAAAGCCCAACACAGGAGAATTAACATTTACAGTATTACTTGAAATGAAAGTCTGACATTGATTTCGCTCATTGAGAGGCAGCAGGCTGCTGTGTTATGTAAGAAGGTTCAGCCAGGACAGGGATTAATTTGATTATTTATTAATGCTTATTTTCTGACACAGAAAAAAATATTATATTCTCAGAGGGGGGAGGAGGAAGGGGCAAAAAAAGAAGGACATCTGAAAATTAGCTCTGTTTCCAAACTGGGAGCTGGTTCTTCTCTCCAGGGAAAAGTTTCTCCATCTGCATCAGTACTCTGAATCAGCAGAGCTTCAGAGAAACTGCAAGAGCTTGTGGCTGGGGAGAGATTAGAAGATCAAGGATGGAGGGAGACTCAGGGAAGATGCAGCCTCCAGAAGCAGAGACCAGAAGACAATTAATTTCAACTTGAAAGAAGGTCCTTGTGACTGACATCACTGGCGTGTGACCAGAAATCATTGGCAACAAGAGCACTGTCCAAAGCTATGGAAACCTAGATGGTGCTAAGTTACTTTTCTTGGGAAAAGAGATGTGTCCAGTGTTACTAAACCCTCCTCGCCTCCTGAGCTGTATCATGGTGGCCTTAGGCAATTGTCACAATTGAGGTCTGGTAGCCCCATTTCCTGCCCACTGCCTTAATGTGAGTTTACTACATTGACTTTATTGGAAATGCAGCCCACAGACTGATCTTCCATCCTCAGAGACACCATCATGCTTCATCTTGACCCTGGCTGGCTGGAAAAATGGCATCTCAAAGCTCCATGCTAAACAAGGACATCAGGGATTGTCAAATTCAATTTGTTGCACTTGTCACATGAAGATATTATTTTTTTCTTGCAGTCCAGCAAGCTGTAAGTCTGAAATTATTACTTCAACTTGTATGCAAATCCAGTAATCACCCTGGGTTTTGATTAGTGATTGCCAGTGTTCAGTGCTGCGGGCACCAAATTCTGCTCCGTCGCTTCAGACAGGTAATACCTGTATTTGAACACACACAGAGCGTGCAAATGGATTAAAGCTCTTGGTTGAATAGAAACAGATGAACACTATTAGATCACTTTAAAGTACTCTGGTTAAATCCACTGAATTAGCATTATTTTTAACAGATTTTTTGGGGTTTTTAAGTTGTGAACTATTTTATTTTGAATACAGGCAGTGAGTCCTGAGTCCTCCAGACATGCTTCATAGCTTATACTGGCACACTGCCTCCCCTTACTGGTGTCTTCTTGCTTGTTACTTTTGCCCTACCATAAAATTCAGAGCCTGTTGACTCAATTTGTGCAAGATCCTTTGTAATTGCTCTATCAATATGTAAGTTTAAGCAGAATCAGCTTTTAGTAACGCCCTTGATGTGGTTTATTGAAGCCCAGCGTTTACAGTTTGGCTGAAGGGGCTTAAGAGATGAATCAAGACAAACAAAACACATGAGACATTCAATGCTATTAGAACATTTGGGGCTTCTGAAGCAAAATAAAGAGGGCTGCAAAATGCTGTCTTGAGCTGATATTACCATCATGAAACCTCCTTTGTCTGTCAATTGTGCTTTCCTGCTTGCTGCCGGTGGGTGTCAGTGGAGCAGATCCCCTGGTATGGTTGGTTGGTTGTTAAATGAGCTGTCCTAGAGTAGGTAGGGAGAAAATAGTGGCAGAGAAGCAGTGATTCACTTCTCCTTTGAGAAGCCTTTGTCAACATCTTTTTGAGACTGATGAAGTGGATGATTCTCAATATGAGCTACTAAATGTCCTGGCTGGCCTTGCACCAGGAAAAGGCTTGTATAGAGAGCTGAGTGTGAGTGAGGAAGGGCTCAGCTAAAACAAGATGAGATTTTCAGGTGGAATTAGGGTTTTGGCAGCATGAAAAATGCCTGGGATAAAAGCTGGTGAGAGCGGGCCTTGGAGGAGATCTCAGAGAAGAGAGGAGAAACTGACCTGTAGGAAAGAGAATCTGGGTACTAGGTGTTCTGGGAAGATACAGAGGTAAGTATTTGGTAGCACCTGACACTGAATCCCTCAAAAAGGTTGTTCTACAAATCAATCAGAATGTATTTGAAACAGGTGCTGCTGGAAATCCCTAAACAGTTTTGTGTGTGAGCGTGTGTTTGGTTTGTTGGTTGGTTTTTTTTTCCTAACAGCAGAATATTGACAAGAATAGAGCACAGCTGCAGCTGTTCAGTGTTTGACAGATACCAACCACGGTGATAGCAGAGTCAAATGAGGCCTTGAAAGAGGATGTGAAAAGTTCAGTGTATGGAGAAAGAAAAGAGGTGAAGGTGAAAATCAGAAACAGAAGTGAAAGCTGCTGCATGCTACAGCTTCTGATGCTCTGGCAGAAAAAGCTGAGACACATCAAAGAAGCAGGTGGGTAATCTGGTAGTTGCTGGAGAGTATGTGGAGGATGGAAAGTTCATAGAGGTTACAAGATAGAAGTGCTAGAAGGTAAAGGCATTCTCTTGGGAAATGGATGTTTGATGAGAAATACCTCCTTAGGTAGCAAGCCAGAACTCACACCTCTATTCTCCTGCTCACTAGGTAAAATCAGAGAGGGAGAAAAGGGAGGAGGAGCTGCCACTGGGATGAGGCCACCGAGTATGTCCTGGAGTGTTTCAACACAGTGCAGAGAACAAACTGAATTTCTTACTTCATTAGAGGGGTAGGTTTCAAGTCAGATAATCCTGAGTTGAAAATAATTTATCCATAGCTACTCTTGTATTCCGAATCTACTAACACAGGGGAGAGTCTGTAACACATCACACTGGACATCCTGCAGATACTCTGAAAGAGCAGCAGCTTCTGGGAAAAGGTGGAGAAAATTGTAATAGTGTCCCTCTTGGTAATGCCAAAGAAAGAACCTCGGGATGAATGTCTGTGGGAAGGCAAGGTATGTGATTCTGCCTGATCTCACCCCAGAAACAGGGACAAATACACAGTTTTTAAACCTTCTCATGAGCTTTTTATCGCAGGATGTCTTAGTGAGATCAAATATAAAATATAATGGCTAAAGCTGTTCAGAGAATGCAGAGCAAATGTAATTTTTCATCAAAGAAAGGAATAAACCAGAAGTCACTCTGCATATAGAGGGGAAAAAGCAAATTGAAGTATTACTTTATCAAACTATTTATTAAACAAGTTGTTATTTTAATTCTTGGCAACTCATTCATTAATTATTAATTTATTCATGTAGGTTTTGTACAATGAAAAACATTTCTTGGGAGTTCAAAAATTGTGAATTTAAATATTAGAAATCAGTCAATGCATTATACTTCATCAAACCTTTTAGAGTTCCACAGGGAATGCCTTAGCAGTCCGTGTATTCTTTCTTAGAGCCAGAATTTTTTGCAAGATGAAGTAGTTCCAGTAATGTCTGAAGCCTATGAAGAAGAAAATCAGGTAACAGATGGAAAAATACTTGCATGTAACTACGCTTAAAGTTAAGATCAGCAAGGAAATTAAATGGTCTCCCCACACCTAAGCCTCATTGCCTAATAAAAAATGAGGAGAATCCATCTGCCACCGACTGGAGGCTGAGCCAGGTTCTAGGTGTTTGTAAGCCAAATGAAATGGGAAATGAAATTAGTGAATGAAAGGTCTTTACAGCAGCGCAGATGTGTATGACATGTCTGGCTCTGCCAGGCTCACGTAGCACTTCTGTGGGCTCCAAGCAGGGGAGCACAAGACTCTTAGTACCTACTATAGCTCCAGCATGATGGTATGGATGGTCTAATTTATGTTTGGATCTATTAGCATACATTTATTTGATGCTAATTGACCAAAATGTGACTGTTACCAAGGAATGTGCTCGAAAAGGGATGGCAGCAGCTGTTGTATCACGTTTTTAAGGCTCAGTAGATGTGTGCAGAGGTTATTGTGTTCCCCAGCAGCCTGTCCTACTCCAACTCTTAAGTCCATCTACCAGTTGAGCCAGAAAAGTATTAGAGACTTTGATCTCCTCTAATTCTGCTCCAGGCATGACAGAGCAGCACCCTCCCTCCTCAATGCCCTAAAACCACGGCAACTTAATCTGGAAATTTTCTTCAGGATGACAAATGTTGCCTGAATACAGCAGTGGGATCTGGCAACGGAATAATTTGTAAGTAATTGGGAGTGTCAGAACATGTTTAATAACGTGCAGTTTTGCAGATTATGTATAATGTGAAAACCTGACAAACTGCAAGTTGCCATGACAGCTTTGTGACAAAAACTGTGTACGCTTTTCTATGGAAATGGTGACAGAAGTGATGCATGACTTATAAGTAATGAGTAGATGAGATGGTATTGGGGACAGGGAGGGAATCTGGCATCCCAAGAGGGAAAATGTTACAAAACAGAGGGGAAAAGAGATTTGGGATGCTGAGGAAGATGTCAGCCTGGGGCCTCTGTGGGTGGGAGCAGAAGCAGTGAGCAAGGGCTCAGAAGCAGAGGTTATTGATGAACATTTATGATTCTTAGCAGAAGAACATGGAAAAAAGATTTCAAAGCTGTTCAGCGTACAAGTGGCCAGACAGTTAAGAAGCATTAAAATAACTGTTGGAGCATTGTGTGCCAGGCAAATACAGGCAAACCAAGTTCCTGCATATTATACAGCATTTTCCTTAGTACCAAGGTTACAAGCGGGATGAAGAGAAGCCCAGCGTGGGGATGAGGAGAGAGGAAAATATTTAGGTTCATAAACCACAAGATGTTGGAACAAGGCAAAATAATAAATGTGAACTGATGGAGGAAAAGGAGTCCTTGGGGGTCTGCTCTGCTCAGGAGGAGGGTGGGCTCAAGAGGACAGGACTCATCACCATGCCTGTGGCATATTTGCAGACACCGTGGAGGTGTTTTCCAGGCTGTATCCTCCAGAGACATGGGCAGGAGAGGGGATGGCTGGAGATGGTGCTTTGAGGTGCACCACCAGCGAGTGATTTCCATTGGGTGAAGAGCTCTCAGACTGCACATTGCAGCCAAGGCAAGGATGAGGTAACCTGTGGTGTAGAGCATGTCCAGTGTGTGGCACAAGCCATCTGACATGACTGGTAGGGGTTTTATGTAGCAATCGAACAAGTAACATGAGCAGGAGATGCTGAGTCTTGGTCACAAAGTCCCACAATATTCAGCTATTGACCTTTGGCTATTGCTACTCTGGAAGCTGTGGGTCAGCAGAATGGAGTCCTCCTTCCTCTCCAGCCAGATGTGACTAGTTAATGAGCAGAGAGCTAAGGGAGTTGATAGTCTAAGGAGTCCATGACTCCACAGAGACATAGATTTACTTGGAAATTCTGTTTGGTTAGAGCTACCCCATACGTGATCAGAGTATCTACTGTGCACAAGAGTCTAGTGAGCTTTGTCTAATTAAGTGACATTACAATAATGTTGGTCATCCTCATGTGCAAAGCTGAAGGACTTGGAAAGAAACCTGAAGAAATGTATGGAAAGCACAGATCTTGAATTCCTATAAAGGATTTGGAAGTTCCAAAATACTGAGAATTATTATCAGAGCTTGTTGGACAGTTATGAAGAAACAAGAATGAATGTGAGTAAAGTTTCAGAAGGCTGATGTATAAAGAGAAAGGGGACCATAGAGGTGAGGATGCAGAAAAGTTAGAAAACTCAGGAGAAAAAGGGACATTCTGAAACTTAGCTGAAACTTATATAAACTAGTAAGGATTTCTCTTTTTTTAAGAGTGGAAAAATTAGGGAAATTAAAGACTTAAAGAAAGTAGATTTTGTTAATACAATGAAGGGCCAGGATGTCAAGGAGGTTTTGATCCCAGAGGGAATCCCTGGCATTGATCTCACAGGACTGTGCTCCTGCCATCAGCTTGTACTTGTGGGTTACTTTACACTGTCAATTAAAATATTACCCATAACTTATTTATGCAGTGAACTTTACTCCAAAAACTAGTTCTTCCTGTTCTTGAAATAGCAACCTACAGCCTTGCCAAGGCATAGCTTACTCTCTTAGGGCCAAGTTCACCCAAGTTTATCCTCCAGTTACAGCTGGATGTTTCACTTCCAAAGAAGTTCAGTGTGCTGGCATCTGCTTATTATCCCTCATCAGCCTCCTGTCCGGTAACGTCTACACCTAACTACACAAAATCTCAACACATCAGGGCAATGCTACAGAAAACACAGCTGGGTGAGTGCTTGGAGAGAAATTTCCCCAGAGAGGCTTTATCAGCCTTGGGTTTTGCCCATGCTGCCTGTCCTGCCAATAGTTTACCCCGTTCCAGGGGGACAGACTGCTTCAATAGAACCTCTTTGCTCATCTGGGACAAGCAGAAACTGGCTGGTGATTCCTTGGTGGTTCATCCATTAATGGAAAAAAAAGGTGATCTGGTCAGTAAAAAATCTGACTGGTACTCAGTAAGGTCTGTTTGTACACTAGCAGCCACCAACAAAGGAACCTAGGCAAACATCACTGTTCAGGGTACATCTTCCACCCTGGCAGCATGGACTTAGCTGTTCTTCCTGATTTCATCATTCTGAGGAAGAAACGTAGAGCAGCCTGAAATTTATATTTAGTGTTATTTTTGTTCAGACTCTCTCTGGAATCTTGTAGTGGCTTAACAGATGGAACCAGGGCAGAGATTCTTATTGTGATGCTTGTTTATTAATGCAGCTTTTCCTGAGACAGGGGAAAAAAATATGTTTTTATAGGAAACCTTTTCCCCTTCCCTGGAACGGAAAAAGAACGACATCTGGACATCTCCTATTCCGCTGTGCTTGCGATGCATATTTTCCCCAGACATGCATTTCTGAATCTCATGACAATCTAGTTGCTTAGAAGTAGCTCTGGTAGCTGGTTTCTTTTTCCCACAGAAAGCAGTTTGAATAAAACAGCAGGTGGGCTTGCTGTGGCCTGACCAAGCTCTGCATCAGGTCCCTCAGGGACACTGCCACAACCACAGGTAGTTGAGGAGAACTGGTTGATGCTCCAGCCAGAAAAAACACCTGATGGTCCATCACCAACCGTAAGGACAAAGGCCACTGCTAAGGGATGTAGTGAGAAAAAGCCAATAGAGTACCGGTTGTTCTTCCTCCTCCTGTGTCCTGCAACATCTCATTGTAATGGCTTATCCCACAGGAAAGTGTTAGAACACTGAATATGCAGCGTCCTGAAACCTAAGGGTAAGGATGACAAACAGCATCCATGTAGAAATATGTGGCTCTGCAAAGAAAACAAAACCTGTCTTGTGCCTACACAGTAACTCAGATTTTAGCTGAAAGTCTGGTGTTCTTCTGTGCTCAGCAGCCTGTAATTCTTCTGGAATAATTTTTGCCTCCTTTCTGGGATATGAATATAAAAGACATTTCTTGCTTTGGGACATTTGGACAGGCTCCATAGAGATTCAACACATAAATTCATTGTAAACAATACGTCTGCCAAAGCTCACACATGGATCTTGCTCCTGATTGCACCTTGCTTTGCTCTGTTTCATGTTAGGAGAGTTGACAGAGGAGTGTGTGCCTCACAGTGAGCTGAGGACCATGCTGCAGAACAGACCATCAATCCATGTGGTAGCACTCTTACAAACTTCCAGTGACCTCAAACAACCACCACACAAGAAACTCGGAATGTTCCCTAGGTTTTTTTTTGTCATATCTTTGGAAATAAATAATGTCTTTCTTAGCTTTTAACAAGTATCAGTTTTGCTTTCTATCAACACAAGCCTAAGGATGAAACCAGCCAAAAGCAACAGAAGTATTTTTAAGGGCTTCCTTAATTATTTCCATCAAATTTAAAAACAAGCAAACAAACAAATTAGTGTTGAGGTCTAAAAACAGGAGAGACGTGAGAATTAGAACTTATTTTTTGGCATATTCTGTGAGGATTCTTGACAGGAAAAAAAAAAAAGAGAGAAAATAAAATATTAACTCGTCTGGTCAATACGGGCTGTTCAAACTACGGTATTTTTCTCTTTCAGCCACTTTGGAAGACAATTATCTTCCTCACTTCCACAGCTGATTTCCTCACCTAAGCTATCTTTTGGATGCTTTTTATGTAACAACAAAATAAGAATATCCCAATACATTAAATTGTTGTAGAGCATGATTATACGTGTAGGACAGCATGTAACTGAACAGCCTCTAAACCTCCCCTGTCTTCATCCAAGACTTTATGCTGCATTGAAGATGTCATTATCGGCTGGATAATTGCCCAGAGTCACATACAAGTTGTTCCGTGAGCGGCAGAGCTAAGGAAGCTCGCTTTGCCATATTGTTTGGGCCTTTTGTCCCTTAAATCCCTTTTCCCCGTGGAAAGTCCATTGTAAAATGCCTCCTACAGGAAAGACCAAGCGTGCTGACATCTGCAGTGTCTCTCTCTCTCTCTCTCTAGCTCCTTGTTTTTCCTAAAAACCTGTAGGACTCCAGAGAGGTTTGAAATTATTTCCTCTCCTTTTCAAATGTGATTGAAATGTGTCTCCAAAAGTATTAGGGTTACCAGGAACCACTGAGCAGTGGCTCATGCCCAGAGAGCACGTTCCTCGTCAAATTAGCGCTACTGTTGGTGAGAAGTGCTAACCTGGAACCATCTGAGATGAAATACGGTTAAGCAGAGAGCTGGGTATGCCCTGATGTATTGCACCGATGAGCAGTGAGAGAAGCAGCTTCCTCAGCTCTCCTTCTTATGGTGGAAATCTAGGAGAACGTGTGGGCCTCTCAAAACAAGTTGACAGCTTCACCTGAAAACCTACCCCTATGCTTAGATGGTTTGTTGGCTCTAAAGCTTGGAAGACAGTTAAAGCAGCTACCAGAAGAGAAGAAGGTTCTGGGGTGCAGAAGCCCCAGTATCGTGGGCCTTGGAATTATCCCTGAATTGTCGCTTTCTTTCTGTGTTGAAAATAACAAGACTGGTTATTTGTGTCCCAAATAATTGTGTGGGTTTTCATTCATAACAGCAAGGGTGGCAAACTCATTAGCTCAGATTTTTAATTGTTTTTTTCAGTACAGAATTAAAACTATGTGCGGGGTTAAAGCTGCTGTCATAATTTTGGGGAGATGTGAAATTTCAGTCATAAAAAGATCAAAGTTTCAAATTAATCTCAAAAGATGAGCAATATGTTAATTTGGGAAAAAAATATCAACTGTCTGGAAATAACAAAAATAAGAGGGAAAATAATCCTACCGGTTAATTTAGTGTGGAGTGGGGTTTTTGTTGGTTTGTTTTGGGTTTTTTTAAGCCAGAGAGAATTAACATGTTTTGAATTTTATTTTTCAGGGTTGTAATGATTTTGGGAAGACATAGCAGAAATTTTTGGTGTGGGGAAGTGTAAGCAGCTGCCCTCTCCTTTCTTCTTTTGGTGAATAATAGAGGGTTAGGTGGAGACATGGTACTGCTGTCAATGTCACGGCCAGCAACAGGGCTGCTGGGTCCTTTCTGTGGCCTCAGGCATGAGTAACACCTGAAGATGTTAGAGCAGGAGGAAATGGCTGTGGTGCTACATCGGTAGGATAATGTTTTACTTCTTGCACAAGATTCAGTGAGAAAATGAAGGGTGAAGAAGATGGGAAGTCAAAGAGGCTGCCGTAAGGTTTCACCAGTCTGTAAGAAAATA
This sequence comes from Antrostomus carolinensis, assembly GCF_000700745.2. Lineage (NCBI taxonomy): Eukaryota > Metazoa > Chordata > Aves > Caprimulgiformes > Caprimulgidae > Antrostomus > Antrostomus carolinensis. Next base: position 10,357 of record NW_010320041.1, read on the forward strand.
AATGCATCTAGCTCATTTCATATAAAAAAAGCACAAACCAATGCAGGACAAGAGAGGGGAATTATGATCAGGGGCAGGACATGGGGGTGCTCTTGTGGGAAAGAGGAAGTCCTTATCTCACATAGGGTTAGCACAGTGATGCTCACCTTCTTCACGCTGGGTTTTAGGATCTAGCTGTGAAGTAGGTGGCTGGGGTTTAAACCAGCAGCCTGACACCCAGCTACAGCGAAGCGGGAGGGAGTCTGGCCACATCAGCTGTATGCCACCGATATCAAGTGAGCTCATTTAAAGCCAGAAGAGTAATTCAGTTTAAGTGGCTGAGACACAAGAGTGCAGCCTTCAGTTTGACTTGACTGAAGCAGAAAACAATTTTTAAAAATGACAGTGCTTTTTATAAGCAAGAGTGCTTACAAGTCCCCGGGGACTTTGAGGATCAATCTCTGCAATCCTCTCTATTAGAGGCCACTTGAGAAGAAGTAGTTTGAGGTGCATTGACCAAGTGGTAAATACAAGGCGGGCAGAGAGATGATGCAAGTAGAAATGATCAATTTACATGATTCAGAAAGCCACAGATTTCTCCTAAAGTTAGAATAAAAGGAAATAATTAATTCTCCAGTCACTACACAGGTTTTCCTGTCTGGGAATAAATCCCAAGTCTTCCTGGCAGCCAGAAGCTGACCACACAGCTGTGCCACTGCCAGGGGCGAGGAGGCTGCGGAGGCGGAGATGAAAGCACGGACACTGAGCTTCGCTAGTGCTGAAAGGAGTGGGCAACAAAAAATGTTCATAAAAGGAAAAACACCGGGTTAGGACTGACTTCTGTCAGACATCAAAGCCCTCTGGTAGGAAAGAACTTTTCTAACCCCCTCCCTTGGGCAAGTTAACTCTGAGACATATACATTACAGATAAACCATGGGATTATATATCATGTAAGCATGCCAGCTAAATCCTTAATGCCACCCTGGAACATAGCACTTGGAAGAAAATTATGAAGAAAGAAGCAATAGGTGCAGTAATTGGTACCCTGAAGATCTCAGCCCATAAGAAAGATCTGCAGAAATCAATACACGATGGTGTGTTGTGTTGGTGAAGGGTAGTCACGTTTACAAACAAATGGAAACTTTTGTGTTGCTGAAATTACTTTCCACTGAGATTTTTAAAAATCTGGGCTATCCAAAGCTTCTATGAACAAGAATAACAGGACACCCAGCAAATAAGCTAAAATCCTCATCTATTATCTCTTCGCACACTAGACAGTTCCCTAAAATCCTTAAAGGTAAGTTTAGGATCTCTGAGAATCCAGGTCACAAAAGCAAGTGGCATTTCCGCATTTCAAAACACATATGCTGAAACTCACTTGGCCTGCTGATGTCCTTGAAGATAGCTGAAGAAATGCTTCCAGACTTCAAATTGCTTTTTTTTTTCTCGAAGTGTAACATTTTTAATGCATTTATGGAGAAGAAACCCTGAGCACTCTCCTCCTGGAAGTCTAAAGTAATCATTTTGAATTTGAGTTTCCCTCTCACACAGGAAAAAATAATTCTAGAAAAAATATATTTTATTTATTTAGTTTAAAGGCAGTGTAAAAACTCCTTGGCATCTGCAGTCTTTGGTAAAGTACTGAAATCTCCAAATCAAGGACCTTTAGTTATTTTCTCTTGGTGTTTATTTATTTACACAGTTCTTAGAGAAGCAGCAATGCCTTGAAACAACATCTCATCCTGTGGGCCAGTTGCCATATTTTCCTTACACTGACTTCAATGGGGATGACACATTTAGGATGCTTTGTTTTTTCAGTGGGGCTTTATTTTTGGTCTCACGCATATGCTACCTAGCTATTGGATTAATCACAATTTTCTCCTCAAAAAGAAGCCTCTTTCAAGATTTTATTCTACCTCCTGAAATAATGGGCCAGACTTGAGATAAATTTGTGCTGGAGAGATGGGCTCTGCCGCTGCTTTCTCATCGGCAGCCTGTTTGACATTATGCTTCTGTGCAACCACACTCAAGCTGGTGAGGGTCCATCATCTCAGGAAGGGCAGAGGGAACCTCAGGGATGGGAACAAGACGTGGGGAATGATACAGGATATTCAGTATTCAGCTTACATCTGCTAAGCTGGCACATATAAACAAATCAGGCTCCTTGCTCACAGCATTAAGACCCTAAGAGAAACCATAATGCTCCTGCTTTACAATGGAACACCAACTGAATCATGGTCATGAGTTGAACACATTTATATACTAAAAACTGCTTTTTTTTTTTTTTAAAGGGTACTGACCCTCCACTCTGCTTCCTTCTCTGTCTTACCCATTTTCTTTGACTCTGGTTCTATATTTGCCTCTCCATATTTTGCAGGTACCTTCTTTCTAGTGTGTTATCTACCATAAACTCCACAACAGATTTCATCAGTGTCCTTCTTCCCTTTCTCTATTTTAAATGATTAAAAAATAATCATATTTCACTTAGTTTTCCCATTTGAGACCTGCAGTAGAAATCAGAAATGACAAGCTACTCAAGGCATAAGGTACTGTTCAGAGCCCAGGACCATCCTGTGTTACTGTGCTGGAGATGCATGCCCTGTTCTCTGAAGATGTTTTGTTTTGTATGTAAAAATATTATTGTATGTAATATAATTCTGGGCTCTTCCTTGCTGATATGAGCGCTATATAACAGCAGCAAAAATATTTTTCAACCATTTAGATGCTACCAAAGATTATAAATAATGGTGGATCTATGCTGCAAAATGTTAATCCAGATCTAAACCATTCAAGTGCTTTGGTTCAGCTCATTAAAAACAGATGCTCATTGTAGTAGTCTGGAATTTATGAAAGAAAATTTTTCCTTCTCCTGTGTAGGTTTTAATTCGAATGGTGGACTTAAATATTCTTTTTTCATTAATTACAAAAATTCTGTAAGATTCTTCTTCTGCCTTCTACTCCACTTAGTATAACAGAGCTAATTAACAGCAAATTGTGGGACGAAAGGAAGCTCCCTCGTGCACAAGTTCATCTGGAGGCAGAGTCTGATCTGCTAATTTTTTTGTTCTGTTGACGTGAGAATCAGCAAAAGCCAGCTTTGCTCTTGCCTCACAGACTGCATTTGTTATGCTGGCAGCCAAAGGAAACATTCTAGGTGTAAATGGAGATGTTTGACTGAGAAACTGCTTACATAGTAAATGTGGAACTTTGTGTCACCATTCATGCAATTATTTATCAAAATGTGTTTGTTCCTTATGGTTCCTAAAAGACAATACAATATTTTGCATTAAACAGCTTAGCTAGAAAGCCTGTCGAAGATCTTCCAAGTATTTGGGATTGATGGGCATCAGTCCTCAAACTGGCAAGTTGGGGAAGTGGAGTTTGGCTGCTCCTGAGACCTGAAAATTTCATCCTATATCACATACTGTCTTCAGTGACACAGCCCATCCCCTTTAAAGACTTTTTTAATATCAGGTCATGCCTAAACCTGGATCCTTCAGCTTTATTTTCCTTCATAACGAGCCAGAAGTTTATAAAAGCAGAGCCTGCTTTATCATGGGCAGCTGCAGGGTTTCCTTGGCTGAGGGAGTCTGAATGCATGCACCTGAGTTCTGCTAACAAATGACATGGCCTTAAACAAGGCAGAGAGAGGAACCTGCTGAGCATCTAGAAAAGCAAGTATATCCTATTTGCAAATGAAGAAAAAAAAAAAAAAACCTTTGGTAAAGATAGTTCTGAATTCTTCAGGTGTGATCTGAAGAATTTGTTCAGTTTTCATGAGGAGGTTGTGCCAGTTTCTGCTGGAAAAGGTATTTTAAAGAGTGTTGACCCTCTACTCTGCTTCCTTCTCTGTCTTACCCATTTTCTTTGACTCTGGTTTTATATTTGCCTCTCCATACTTTGCAGGTACCTTCTTTCTAGTGTGTTGTCTGTTCCAAACTCTAGTCGTGCCTGGTGGTGGGGTCAGCAGAGCCTCCTGCTCAGCACAAGACTTTGTCTTGCTATTGTGGTGGTAACGATTTCAGAATCCTGCCTTTTTCCTGTTTGTCAACAAAAACATTGCTGGGTAGGTAGCAACGGGGCCTACAGCAAGCTGCTGAAATGCAGATGTGTATTTGCATGGAGGAGATGGGAGGAAAGAGCAGATACCTGGCTGTGGGAACCCAGGAGGAGGTCACTTTAGTCTCCTCTGATCATGGTTTGGGGGACACAGTGCCATAATTTGCACATAAAATGTAGCCTAGGTATGGAAAAGCTCAGGCAGACTTTTGCTTCTACGTGCAACGCTGTCTGTGTAGAAACTGAGGGTTTTACTCCATCTGATTTGATTAAGTAAAACAAGATGACTTTAAAAAAGGAAAGCATTCCTTAAAAGGTTGAAAACGCTTATGTGATTATCATCCTAGGCATAATGTAATAACAATATTGCTTACCAGAAATACTTTCCCTTTTAATGCAAGCAAAACACCTGTCAAATTATGTAGCATCTTCTACAAATGCTTATTAAATTGTGAATAAGACGAGGAGCATGAAGAGAATAAGAAAATACGCATGTAGCATAGGCAGGGTTTGTATTGCAGCAGGAGAAGCTGGAAGGATAAAAGGTGAGGTGGGAACATTAGATATCTGGGGTTACAGAGAGGCAGGTATCTATTGATTGAATATAGTGTGATTGTGGTTGATGAGTGGACATTAAATGCTGTGAGAGTGGACATTAAATGCTGTGAGAGAGGCATGCAGATTGGAAAAAAGCCCTGCTAGGAAGGTGCAGCCAAAGACAGAGCTGCTAGCTGCACATGGGCTGGAAAAAAGTAGCTTAAGCTAAAGACATGTCTTCCTCAGGAACAGTAAGTTTGGGGGGGAATCAAGTCTAAAGATGTACTGTTTTTTTATGTGCCTGCTACAGCTTTTAACAGAGAAACCTAAGATTAGTGTCAGAAACAACATGAAATAGGAATTAGTTCTGATAAGCTTACCACAGTGCCTGCTCGTAGCCTGGTGATTTTGTTTTTAGGAAGATAACATTTGGGTTTTTGGCTAGAATGCTAAGAATTGATAGAGAATTAAGTGTTCTGTGTGGAAAAAGGAGCTGTCACTAGCAGGAGGTGAGGAGACAGCTCTGTCTGAAGCCACCCACAGAAGGCTCCAACACTAGAACATCACTGTCTTCACAAAGGCCTTGGCAAAGAGGCTTTAAAAAGTAAAAAGGTGGTGATGGGGCCCAATGTGGGTCAGGAGATTCTATGGGCTCTAGAAAAAATGGGTGAAGCAACATTATTTAGGAGTTAGAGCTTAGCAGTTAGGAGTTTTGGTAGCACTTTTTGGAAAAGCTGCAGTACAGAGCAGCTGGCCCAGGGTTGAGGTAGCCCTGTTTGCCACCCAGCTAAGATGCAAAAAGAGAGATGCTTGGCAGAAAAGTGTTTCTTGGCTGAAAAGGTACGATGTGGCTCCCCAGGCCCATATGTGTATAAAGAGGGACAGTGTGCCTATATGTTATTAACGTAAGGATTCACAGTATGATACTGAAAATGGAGGTAAATGTAGGAGCAGCAAAGCTCTTGGCTTTCAAGGGTCCAGGAGGCAGTGGACAATGAAAATGCCTTAGGCTGAGCTTAAGGTAAATGAGTGTGCTTTTACAACATCACAGCAAAAAGCAAAGCTAAGTAGCTTTCCTGTTAAGGTAACTCGTCCAAAGGTATTTAGAGGTAACGTTAATTAGGTAGAAATTGGATCCAAACATGCTGGATGTGAGTAAAGTTTAAAAGAAAAATGCTGAGCTGTATTTAGTGCAATCACACAGTGTTCAACTCGTTTCTGAATTTCTCAAATCTAGGTCTGTGGTATCTGTGCTGCAAAAAACCTGAGCAAAAGCACCCGGATAAATGGTAAAAGCAGAACGTGGTTTCATCTGTGGGATTTATGAAAAGAGCTGCACTGATTGCAGGTACTCCAAAGAGTGATGGCAGCTTAAGGAGCTGTGGGTGCAATAAAGCCACCGTAAATCCCAGCCAAAATGAATCAATATCTTGTTCTTAAATTTATTCCTTTGCAAAACTTGGAGGCTGGGTAGAGCTTACTAAACTATGCTCACTTTGTGTGTCTCAGGAGCGAGTATTGGAACTGGAGCTGAATCCATTTCTGACAATGAATGTACATGAAAGACTATTTCAGTGTGAGCAATCACCCTACAGCATAGTCGGTGCTTTTGCTGTGTATCTAAGAATAATGGATTAATGACTTCCAGGATAAATGTTGCTGCCTGGTGTTTTATGGCATAGGACTAAAGAGTAGAGGAAAAAAAATAGTGGGACGTTTATAAAACTGTGATGGAAGGTCCTGCATTGTGCCTCACCTCAGGAATATAGGAGGTGGGTGTGGATGGAAAAGGATTACAGGATTTTTGAAGAAGCAGTGCTGTTGTAGGGAAGAATAAGCAGTTGTAGCAGGTGGTGGTTGTTGGATATTCTTTTTGGCCAGAAATGGTACATATTAAAAAGCAGCCTCTCCTGTAAAATTAGCAGAAGCAGTATCAGTTATGGATTGCTGGCGCAGCCGCTTTTGGATGAAGGTCTATGATATACCTTTGAAGTGTGACAGGTATTTGTATGGCAGGAGATATTTAAATTGGCCTCACGTCGGATGACAAAGTACTTTGTACGGGCTCCGAGAAGGGCATTATGCAAAAGCAATAGGGAATCCATCAGTCCCATCAGAGACTATTCCAGCAAAGAGATGCTCATACAATGGGGAAGGGTTTGATTTACTGCAAGTAGACTTAGCAAAGGACTCAAGGTGAAAATGGAAAATAGTTTTTTGTTTGTTGTTTTTTTTTTTTTTTTTTTTTTAAAAAGAGTCCCATAGTCTGGATCTCCCCTAGTTTTGGTGCATAAAGCAGATAGTGCTGATACATGACTGAAGGGAAAGACAGAGGTAGTAAGCCAGCATGGTAGAGCAGATACTGTGAGGGGTAACATATTTAGCAGTGGAGGAAGGGAGAGATAAGAAAGAGAAGCTTTAATAATTGCCTGCAGATAAAACCAAAGAATAGTTCTACAATATGCACCCTGGCACTAAAGAAGAATGGTTGCAAGCTTTTGTAAGCTGCGTGAGGGAGCCAGCTGCGTGGTACTGGGAAGTAATAAGCGTGAAGAGATGAGGAGCCACGTTTGTAGTGATCGCAGGAGCTAGAAAGCAGGCTCATGCTTATCACATCCCCCTGTTTCGACGCTCCGAGCGGGCAGGCAGGGCTCCAGCTGCCCATAAATCCCCTCTGCCTTCCTAGGGAAGCCTTACAGAATGTGGAAGCACAGGTGGGATGGAGATGAGTAGCTTGGACAGGGAAACACAGCCAGCTTGTCTGCTGGGCAGTGCTGTGCAGGAAGATTCCTCCCTAAGGGTGGCTGTGGGACCTGGCATTGCCCAAAAGCTGCAGCTCTTCACCTAATGTGGATGCAAGGAGGGTTTGGACACATGCATGGAGTCCGGCTTTCCCTTCAGATGCATGTCCTGGTTTCACTAGGATAGAGCTGATTTTCTTCTCGGTAGCCAGAATAGCACTGTGTGTTGGTTTCAGTGTGGGAGCTGGTATGAGGAGAATGTTGAGAATATACTGATGTTTTTAGTTGTTGCTAAGAAATCAAGGACGTTCCAATTTCCCATGTTTTACTAGTCTGCAGGTGCAGAAGAAACTGTGGGGGCATAGTAAAATTAGCAGATCCAAGTTGGCATTTGGATATGCCAATGGGATATTCCATACCATGTAACATCATGTTCAATATATAAACGAGAGCTGGCCAGAACTCTCGCTCCCTCTCTCTTGCTTCTGGGACTGTGGCTTCAGTTTTGGCATTTTCCCACCTTTGGGATTGCTTTCTGGGAATGGGCTGGGCATTGGTCAGTAGGTGGAGAGCAATTACACTGAGCATCACTCCTTTGCACATTCTATTATCATTAGTATGGTCATGCTTATTTTAAGTTTTATTTTATTCCAGTTTTTAAATTGTTCTTATCTGAATCTGTAAGTCTCCTTACCCTTATCCCTTCAATTCTCTCCCCTATTCCCTGAGGTGGGGGGAGAGTGAGTGAGTGGCTGTGTGGTGTTTAGCTGCCAGCCAAGTGAAACTACAACAATGCAAGATTAGATGAAGACAAGGATTCCTGGGAGTAACAGCATCAATAAAAAAGCAACAACAAGCAGCAGAGAGCAGTTTCTGCTCTGACCAGGTGCTCCACAGTTCTTCTCTAAGGCTAGCCCATGGGTTTTTGCACACAGGAATTGTTTCTTGAGAGGGGATCATCAGCAAATGCTGTTTTAAGCCCAGGACTGCTTGCTCTGCCCTTGCACTTGGGCAGCAACCCTTCTGCTAGATGAGTGATTTGCAGAGCCACTTTGTGGACTGGGTTTGTGAGGATGATCTGGTTATTAAAAAAAAAAGCTGTGGGGAAAAAGAAAGTTGTTTTTAACTCAGATTGGTTCATTATTCCTGCTTAACAGGAGAGTCAGAAAGGCACAAGTGAGAGGGCAGCACACTGCAGGGCAGGGGATGGTCTCACCTGCCTCAAGCTGGGTTGTGAGGCCTGGGTTTTAGCCTCTGCTGTGAGCTCAAACGTGGCAGGTCTCACTCTGCTCCAGGGTTTTTATTTTTACCAGTCATTGTTCTGGGTTTGAACTGGAAAAGGTTAACTGTTAAAGGCTGCTGCTTTTCCAGGAAGAGTATCCTTACTTTTATTTTTTTTATTTTTAAGACTCCTACATTGGGAAAAAGTATAACTTTTTTTTACTTCCTTTCCCCTAAAGACTGTGTTTTAGCTCTCAGAGAAATTGTGAGTGCAGCTTAGAAATGACAGGGAGAGAGCCCTGCTATGGGGGTAGTGGAGGAGGCAGAGTTAGAAGAAGATGATGATGGTATAATGGTCATTTCTGGCCTTTTGTGCACCAACCCTCTGGCCAGCCACCCTGGGGAGGCTGGGCTCCAGGGTAGGCAAGAGAAAGAAAACAAAGGCAAAAATAAAACCCTGGCTTTCAAATCAGTAAAAACCCTACCTCTTTATAACTGTTGGTGTCACAGCTGTGCTAAATCCATCCCTTTATAGCAGTGGGGTGGCCAAACAGAACTAAGAGACAGTGCCCAACTTGGAAGGGAAGAGAGAAAACTCTGTGTGTGCTACCACCGAGGTGTCACCCGAGGCAAACCAGCCATCCTCCTACCCACGGACACCTTTCGTGGTAGCTGGGAAAGGAGCCCATGTTTTTAGAGCCTCGGTGCAGTGCTGGCAGTACAGAACTGACTTTCTCCTCTTCTTTCTTTGTTTTCTTTTATCTTGGGAGATTACTGAACTGAGAGTCTGCTTTCTCATAATGAGGCCAGAGTACATTGGAATTATCTGCAGGCATCAGTTAATAAATAGGAGAATAAAAGGCACAGAGCTGGCTGAGGGTGACGCGTGTCGGATCTTTGCAGAGCAGGAGTCCCTTTCTGTGCAGGGTGGGAGCAGGGGAAGATGAGAGCTGGGGCAGGAGGGTGCAGCTCGGCCATGTGCCTTGTGCAATTAAACTAAATTAGCCTGACTCTGTTACCTCTTCCCTCCCTCGAAAAACAAGGGTCTAAGATGCCGTCAGGCTACGGCTGCTAATGAGACTGAGCTACGTGGTGGCATGTTTAGTGCTGCTGCTGCTGGGGCAGAGGAGAGTGAAGTGGGAGATGGTGGGCTGCACCAGTGGGGACAACAAAATCTCACAACACACTCTAACTGGAAGCCATCCACTCTGATTTAGTATTTGAGTGGCTATAGTAAGTCATTGAACAGTTACCACTCACCATCTCAGCAGGAGATAGGAGCAATGTAAATGGAAGAGTTATTTGCTTGGTATTCTTTTTTCATTATTATTTCATGTAGTACTCGTTTCACTGCCTATGAGTGAGGTTGCCCAACATTTTCCTTCAGGGAAAAGCTGTTTTCAATTGCTTTTAACAATTCTTAACCATTCGGACTGTAATTTTCCACACCAGATACCTGGCTCAGACTGAGTAGTTCTGGAAAATTTCCAAGCCGTTGCGGTTTGAGGGTTTGGGTTTTTTTTTGAGGTGTTACTGAGGGAGGGAATATATATTATTTTATCCATGCTAAAATTTAACATTTTTTTTAACACTTTGAAATGGGAGGGTGGTATTTGCTGTCTCTGTGTTGATCTGCCAAGATTTGGCAATATTATAAACCTATGGAAAAAAACCCAAATCTTAACTGAGCACTGTCCTTCCCCTGCCAACTCAAGGGTAACAGGATGTTGTGCTCCGAGAGTAATTGAGCAAATAATTATCTGCTGTTTGTTTGCTGAGTCTGCGATTCTGTTTTCAGTATGAAGCTTTCAGATTTCTGTATTTCTCTGTGTATTTGTGTGGTAAAAGTAGGGCCAGCTTATTAGTCTCATCTCCTAAAGCTGTAAAGAGATATTTTCCTTTGAATAAAGACTGCAGGGTTTGACCCTTAGTGTGAGTCAAACCTCTGTCCTTAATACAGGATTGTATTTATTTTTGACAGACTTGGGGAATGAAATAAAAAATGGGAAGTGCCTTTCCCTCCTCCAGGAAAACACACCAATTGGTTAAGAATAATTGTTTCTATAGAACATCATGTCCCTAGGTATTCTAGTTGCAATCTTGTGACAGCAGTGCAGATAAAATCTTGTGTTTTCATCTGTTTGTATCAAGGAGCCTAGAAACAGTGACAGTCTATTCATTTTTATGGCTTCTGAACCTCTATTAAGAGGTATTATGCATGGTGTTTGATTTTTCTGCCTTTACATCTTCGCATCCCCATGGTTACTGTTTGATTAAACTTTGATCAAAGAAAAAACAAATTACGTTGTTAGTTATTTAACCCTGTGTGGAAAGGGCTCTGTGGGTAAGCATGAGAATTCTAATTCATACAGGCACAAAAATCTGAAATCCTTTTTCAAGTAGAATTCCCATTTATAGGAAAAAAACCCCTGGAGTTTTAGCAGATTATGCATGATATAGTCTCTTATATATATCTTTGAAGGTCCCTTCCAACCCAAACCATTTTATGATTTTGTTCCTGGTATAAACTTGTCATTTCTTGTTTTTTTTTTAATCTGTTGACTAGAACTGCCTGCCTGAAAAAGAATGAACACTTTAAGGTTGAAAAAAACACCTTTATTTTTAATGTTAGTGACATTAGGCAATCGATACTTGATTAGAAAATCAAAGCCACTTCCTTTTCATTCTTTGAAAATGTTGGCTTATTCGCATCGGTCCAGGCTGAACATCAAAGGCAGGATAGATTGGCTGCATCCTTGCGATGCTGAGCAGCTTCAGTGTGGAAGACAGAAGTGACCCACCCAGAACAGCAGAGGATGTGAGCAGCCCTGAGCTCTTCTTGTAGCCTTGAATGTTTCCAGGGATGGGGCTTCTACCATCTCTCTGGGCAACCTGGGCCAGTGTGAAAATGTTGGCTTATTCGCATCGGTCCAGGCTGAACATCAAAGGCAGGATAGATTGGCTGCATCCTTGCGATGCTGAGCAGCTTCAGTGTGGGAGACAGAGAAGTGACCCATCCAGAAGAGCAGAGGATGTGAGCAGCCCTGAGCTCTTCTTGTAGCCTTGAATGTTTCCAGGGATGGGGCTTCTACCATCTCTCTGGGCAACCTGGGCCAGTGTTTCACCACCCTCAGTGTGAAAAATTTCTTCCTTACATCTAGTCTAAATCTACTCTCTTTTAGTTTAAAACCATTACTCTTGACCTGGCTGGCTCTCCTCTGTACTGGGATGTGTGGGTCAGGCCAGCCTGATCCTTGGTGAATTGGCCTAAGGATGGACAGAGGGATTGCAGGGCAGTTTAACAGGCAGGAGTAGCTGGAGGCTGGCTGTAGGGCTCAGTGTAGGTGTCTGGACAGGTCTGGTTTTAGGAGCCTGTGGGATTCATCACAGTGCTTGCACTGGCAAGAGAAGAGGAAACTCTGGTGAAAGCAGGGAGTATGGGACCCTGCCACAGTCGATGCTGTAAGTGTGGGACTGTGCCAAGTTGAGTGAAAAAGGGGAATTATCATCTATTTCATGGTGCTTGAAGCAGTTGGAAAAAAGCGTTAAATTTGGTTTATACCAGGAAGCTGGCAGTCAGAAAAAAAGAGAGAGAAGCAATTCAGGTAAATACTACTACTGTGACAAAATTAGTTACAGTCAGGAGGATTGTTTGAAATATAAAATAATCCTGGGATAAGCATCGCAAGCACCTAGGGAAAAGTCCTTCAAATAATGTGGAAAAGGGGACAGAGAGACAGAAAGTAGAGCTTTGCTTAAGCTGAGGCAGCTAACAAACTTGATAGCAACCTGGCTACCCCCTGAAACTGTGAAATGTGCTGGAGTTTTGGACTCTTACTTATACACATAGATTAATGTGATAATACTAAGAGACCTAGAAATGAGCTACCTATTCAGCAGCAAGGGGAAAGAGGGACTGGGGATTTTTGCATCCACTTCAAAAGGAGGAAATTGCACTAGAACTGTAGACCTGCATCAAGTAAGCAACAACATTTGATAGACAAACAGTTGATCTGGATTTCATTAAAAGTGAAAAATGTATGAGATAGGAATGCGCCTGAGAACCATGCAATCTGTGGCAAGTTACCATAGCTCCCTTCCTCCTCACACAAATCAGGAAACAAATGCCTTACTCACTTTTACATAACAAGCAGAGGTTCATTAATCATCTGCTCCGACAACAATAGGAGACAAAAACATCTTGGAGGTGTCTCAGATGAAGTATAGATGAAATTTGCCATGAATTTAAAACACAAGTGCTTAAGGAAGTTGTTGAGATACAATTTATATGTGGATAGCTGCTGACCCTCGGTCTTTCTCCTTTGCTCTTCTGCCCTGCTCTGGATTATCACCCAGGGATGATGGACAATGACATTAACTGCTTTAAGGACTAACTTGTGGGGTGACTCAAAAAACTAATCATGCAGGGGTCAAGCCCTCTGCCACTTTCAAACCACAAGTTTTGACACTGTGTGGAAATGGCATCCAGTGTTCCACATAAATTCCTGCTCCGGCAGGGGGATTGGACTGGATGATCTTTTGAGGTCCCTTCCAATCCCCAACATTCTGTGATTCTGTGATTCTTCATGCAACCAGATGTAGGGCACGAGGAGGAAGAAGAATATTGCAGCCTTTAAAAGGGGGAAAAGCCCTATCAAGAGGCAGTTTTAGGCTAACTAGAATACAAACTGAAGTGAGTGAAACTCCATAAATCTCCAGCTAAGGACAGAAATGTGTCACACTAGCTCTGTCACTGAGGCATCAAGAGAAATAAGCAGAGCTGTGAACTGAAAACTCTTTAGAAATGGCCACAGGAGCTCTTTTTATGTGCCCCCAACACAGAGCAGACCAGTATATACCACTACAGTCGATATCTAGGACCCTGGAGTTGCTGATCCCTTAAAAGCAATCTCTTTCTCCTCTCCCTAAAGCTGAGGGCACAAAATTATTGAATCATCAAAAAACGTTGCTCAGTCAGAAGTGTGACAGATGGATGCCTGGATGATCTTTGTATCTACTCACCACTTCTCCTAGTCCTTTGGAATTGAAAGAGAAAGTATAGGATTTAATTTCAGAGACTTCTTTGACTGATGTTAGTACTTCCTGAAATGTATGTAACTGCAAAGTGCTTTATTGAGCCTCTACACTTTCCACTCCAGTGTCATGTGGTTCAGTTTCAGATTTTTACCTATTTTTTGTTGGTCAGCCAAAGTGAAATGACTGAAAAAGTCAGTTTTAAAAATCTCTTAGGCTAGTTGTGCCTTTCTGTTCACAGCATCACTGGACAAATGTGGGAGGGAGAAGAAATGCCTGACAGCTGAGAAGCAGACAGTAAATGATTGTCAAATAAGAAGTTGAAATAGAGGCAATGGAAATTCTTGACGCTTATTATTGTCTACTACAATGGTTTGATGTTTATATGCATCTGGCACTGCACAATATGTACATTCAAAATGGACATAAAAGGGCTACTCTTGCTCTCCTCGAACATGGCCTCCTCCTGCTTGATTGCTCTTCCACCTTCCTCTATCCTGTAAGGAAACTTCTGCAAGTTCCCCCACTCCTCTCTGCCATCTCCCATTCACTTTGACACTTCACATGGGTCTTTTCTTCCTTCCAGCACCCAGAAAAGTTTTTGGTTCTCCCTCTAAGGTCCAAGCTCATCAGTTGGAAGGGGCCTGTAAAAACCCAAGAATGGTCCTTAAGGGGACGTTGCCAACAGCTCCACAGCAGGACCAAAAATCTTTCTACCTATCCTTGCAGCTGGGAGTAAGAATAGCTGTATTTACAAATTGTGAAAAAAATAAAGATGCCCTTCTGAAAATGAAATCAGAAAGATGAAGGTTGTGACAGTAAAAGTTGCCTATTACAATATGTAAAGAGGGAATTTCCACCATCAAAAAGAAATGCAAAACTGCCCAAACTGGGCCAGCTCCCCAGATACTCACAGCAGATACACAGAGGGCTCAGATCTTATCACAGGAGCTTTACCAATGTTGCAAAACCATTGTGGCAGTTTATGAAAAAGGGTAACCCAGAATTTATCAGAGCGCAAAAGAAAAAGATTGTTTCCATTTTAGCCTACCCACATTTCCAACCCTTGGGGGAAGATTTTAGGGGAAAAAAAACACAAAAAAACAACCAAACAAAAAAAGGTCCTTAATGGACTGTGGGAAATCTTAATACAAGTGCATAAATAGTACTTGGGAAGGGAAAAAGTTTCGGCCTCCTGCAAGTGAAAACTGATAATCCAGTGATGGCAGCTCAAGTTGAAAGGAGTCATGATAATAATGAATTCTCCCACTGAACCCCAAAAGAACACCCAAAACTAGTGGATGTGTATGAGGAACCCTAGAAAGACATCTCTTCTCAGTTGTCTGAGCAAGGTTACACGATGTTGCTGTGTTACTGCACCATGCTGAGTAGGGCTAATGCAGGTGCACGCTGGACTGTGGACTATGGCCCTTTAGTCCTCACCTGGGCTGAAAGGCAGGCTGGCAAAATGGCAAAAAAGTTGCAAAATAGTTGATTTGGAAACTAATTTAGATTTGAAATGACTTTCCTAACAGACAAAAATTGAGTAATGAGTTTGTTGATGGTTTTAAAATCACTAATTTGTTTGTTTGTTTGTTTTCAACAGAATTTGATTAGCAGACAGAGGTCTTTTGGTAAATGTATGGTTGAATTGAGAAAGGTTCTTGAGATAGTGAGAAACTGGGCTTGATGACTCAGGAGATCCCTTTGAGGTTAACGGATAGAACACAAACATATAGATAAGCTACGACATATAAATAGATGAATGACTTCTGGCTGATGTATGAAGCTGTGCTACACCTGCCAGTGAGCTGTGTTGAAAGCACCTTCATTTGGGTGGATCATACTCCAGGAAAAACCATGAGGCTCTGCTGATGTTCAAAGTGTGGGAGCTGCAGCTTCGTTAGCCTCCTTTGGGGATAATGTGGGGTGTTGTATGGAGAGGTTGCAATGGGATAACTTAGATCCAGGGGCCAAACTTTCTCTCTTTCAGCCCAAACAAGCCCCTTTATGCAGTAAAAACAGCAAGGGCTGGGAGAAGATGGGCATTAGGCTAAAAGACTAAACCAAAGCTGCTCAGGGCTGAGGATGGCTGGCTGCAGGTCAGTGTGTTGGAGCATGAAGCATGAGGAAGGTGTGACCTGGAGAGGGAGCGGAGAGAGTTTCTTGGACTCGGTGTTGCTGGAGTGATAATCAGTTGTTATTCTGAGCACACCACAGGAGGTGAGTTCTTCTGCTTTGCTCAGGAAAGCAATCTTTGCATACAGCACTGTACTAAGGCAAGACTGGATTGAGAATTGACCTGCTCGGTGTCGTGTGGGAATCTTACCCTTCAGGAAGATCTCTGTGAGACCCCACATACCAAATGGCTGACCACATTCAAGTGAAACGAGGCAACAGTGTTCTCCACGTGTATCTAGATTGTAAAGCTGTCTCTTTTTTGAGGACTTTGTTTCCTTGTTAGAGATGAAAATTTAAAAAGTACAAAGCAATAATGCATGTGGCTGCCAGGACAGGGAGGAATTTTCCTTGGGGTGCGTTCATGGGGTTTCTACATCGTCTCTCTGAAGAGTCTGTGTCCCTTGCAAAGACAGTACTATTGCAGGAAATGAATACGAAGGCTCACCAGAGCACCAAACATCTTTCTAATTACTTCACTGCATACAGAATAATTACAGAAAAAGAAGGATGAAAGCCCAAATGAAGTATAGAGGCCCTTGAAAAATGCCACCAGGTCAAACACTGCTGTCATCTCCTCCTCCTTTCCCATTGACCTGTCCTTTAATCTCAGCATTAAGTGCCCACTTCCTTTAAATAGCTTTTTATCATAACCAACTCTCCTTGTTCACGAAGCTGCTTGAACTTGTTTGTTTTTGTAAGAAAGAAAAGACTTTTAAGATCGAGTCCAACTGTTAACCCAACACTGACAAGACCCTGACTAACCCATGTCCCTCAGCACTATGTCTACACGACTCTTCAATCCCTCCAGGGATGGGGACTCCACCACTGCCCTGGGCAACCCCTTCCAATGCCTCAGAACCCTTTCAGCAAAGAAATTCTTCCTCACATCCAACCTCAACTGCCCTTGGTGCAACTTGAGGCCATTTCCTCTTGTCCTGTCACTTGTTCCTTGGTTAAAAAGACCAACTCCCACCTCTCTAAACCCTCCTTTCAGGGAGTTGTAGAGAGTGACTCCATGAGTTTTGAGAGTAAGAGAAGATGAAGGAGAACAGTCACTGTAAATGAGACATGGTCTATAAGGGAGAGCACGTCTTATATCAGTAAACACAAACAGGGTGAATTCTGCTTCATTTATCTGCAGACTGAGAAAGCTGCTTGGTATTCTTCCTCCTCAGCAGAAAATGACAGTGCACAAAGCGATTGCGTTATTAATTCAGATGAATAGTAGCACACATCCCTGCGTTATATAATTATTTCATTACAGTGAAGGATCAGTTTAAAACTTCATTAAAATCTAACCAGCAGAAAATAATATGATTCCACTGACATTTGATTTAATTAAAATCTCTAAGTTAGGAATATTAAAATGTGTATTAGCTCTGGAAGGTCTCTGAAAGCAGCATCGCCTGGCACCTTACCCCTCTACGCGCCGTGCTTCTCAGAGAGCAGGGGGTAGCCGATGGGCACGAGGAGCCCTTGGGGTCCTCAGTAAAGCTCAGTGACACCAGCAACAAAGGTGGCCTGCACATAAGTCATTCAAAGCATCCCCAAATTAGTCAAGCAGGGTTTCTGCATTATCAAAATAAGTATTACTCATTCAACTCAGTCTCGAGAGTCCAAGAACCAAATTGACTCTCTGAACTGCGAGAAGCAATGGCTCCAAGTCAAAGCCTGCTGAAACCAAGACAAAGATCCCCCCTGACTTCAATAGCTTGCTGGATCTCACCCAACATGAGTAAACAACACTTTTTTCCTAAAGTTTCTTTTCCCTGTGGCAGCTCCACACAATATTTTCCTTTGTGGCTACCGTCATTCGTACGATGCTGTTCTACGTGCAATTTCAGACTCGTATTGCTTCCAATCCTTTACAATTTTGCACTCTCAGGTTAGTTTTCTCAGTGGTTTCACAGAGTGAGTTGACCTAGTTAAAATTAAAGGTTGCCAGCATAAATGCAATTAAGTTGGTCTAGTGATGTGAAAAAGCACTGTGACACGCTGTGATTGTCTTTATTTCTGTCAGCGAGAACGGCTGGGTGAAAAGACAGTTATTAGAGCCACTTGGTTTATGCTGTTATAATTACAGCTCTGATGGTATCCTATTAGGATACCCGATTAGGACGCAACAAGACCAACTGATCAGATAATTTCAACTAGAAATATAATAATGTCACTGTTTTATTTTTAGCTATGAGATTACACGTGAAATGCGTGCGAAGCCAGTTAGTAATAAAGTAAAGCCATTTACTCGCAGCGAGGATATTTCTGCCTACTTAAGACCGTCTATATTGTGAACTCTCAAGCCTGAGATAAGAAGAATATCCTATCCCAAGCTTTGGAGATTGTAAGAAGTGGATATTTTGCCCTCCATATCTTAGCACAAGCCTGAGGTCTCTCGTTCATGAGGTGTGAATACAGCAGACATAAGAAGGGCGATGCATGTTATCAGCCTCATCTACCAACAAACATCTTGAGTTTGACATTTTCTAGGCACAGTGTAAATACTTTGAGGCTGAGCTACTGCTGGAATAACAGCTGGCTTAGTCTTCCTATGCTTGGCCTTAAACCTGTTGGGTTTTGTACAGTGGAAAGCAGGCTAATATCTCCTCAAGAAGGATATTTCCTCCTGTCAGTCCTATGGTTCCTGTAAATACCTCTTGTTGCCACTAAAAAAGGACAAGAGTGTAACAGACAGTCATGCTGCATGGAGTTCAGAAGCACTTCACCTTGGGAACTGCATCACTCTGCGTGCAGAATCCCTGCAAACATCAAAGAAAGGCCTATTAATGATAATACATAGATAATAATTGTTAAATAATTGATGTTCACAATGCCATTTGCTGCTGTGGGTAGCTCTGCTGTGTGCATGGCAAGCAGAATGGTTGACTCCACTGGAGAAAGTTGTATTGCTTTTTGGTTTGATGATATCCAGCTCTTTGTCACTCCACTATCTAACGCACGGGTGTGTAAAGATCGTTACGCTGAGCTGTAGGATGCCAACACTTCTCCCATCTGTGGGAGCAGCTCCCCACAACACTGTATCAGACCATAACTCTTCCTTCTCAATCCAATTTTTAACAGAGCTGCAGCCCAGAGACTCTCTTCTGGATCCATTTTTCAATGTGGAAACTGTTATTGTTTTAAGCCTATTTTCTGCTCTTTCGTGTGCTTTGCAGTTTGTTACTAAGAATTCAATTTATCTGTCAAAAAATGCACCCGGGAATGGTTTTTTTCATTGACTGTAGAATGGTTTTGTTCTTTCTGAGGCTATGGCTGCATTATGGCTGTCATCTTGAAGGTACTGGGACACTTCAAACCTGCTGGTTTCTTCCTTCCTTGTGCATAGTAAGTTGCTATTTTGAAAAGAGATGAGGGTGAAAGGAATGGGATGACTAAGGATGGAAAGACTTGTGGCAACCAACAGGGAAACTTTATTTACTCAGATTTTCTTTTGGAGGAACTCATCTTGTGTTTGTACCATTTCTGAGTGGCTGTAGTAGGCAGCTTCTGCTTCTCCATGTGGTCTGTATCATCTTAAGATATGTTCATCATCTCAAATGTTTCACCAGTCTCTGCTCCTGGGAGATGTCTATCTGAATGCCGTGTGTAGTCTTTGCTATCAGAAAGAAGCACTGATGAGATACCTCAGAGCATCCAGCCTTCTGTAACAGGAGTTGCTACAGATCATCGTGGAAGATGATCAGCTTCTCTTGCCTTTTGGTAGGACTGTTTTGTTTCCATCTCCATATCACAGCAGTATTATTTACCCCCACCACATTCTGGCCCCTGTGCTCAAGGAACAGCTTGATTTCTGCAGTTGGGTACACATTGCCTCTTCTTCAATAACAGCAAGCCTAGAAAATGCAAGACTTCTGTCCTAAAACAAAACAATGCTCACAGGGTGGTTTCTTAAGGCTGGGTTAACTGGAAGAGGGAGCATTACAAGAAATGGGCACGGCAGAACAAATACAGATTTGAACAATCGGATTTGAAATTGACTGAGGGCCAGGCAAATGTGTGCTAACATAAGGCAAGTTGTGCTGGTAAAAATCTAGGAGAGGTGAAAACAGAGCTGCTTGCAAGTTATTTACCAATGCACAGCACACTGCAGTGGTTCAGAACAGCCGGGGAGGAGTGTCTCGGATCATAAACGCTGCAGTGGTGTTTAGGTGGGTGTGAGATGTTTGTCCACACTGAATAGCATTAGAGATTTGTTAAGGCCAAGCAAATAATAAATCACTGACTTCAACAGATTCACTAAGTCCTTACATTTAGATTTAGCCAATGAACTGGACTGACAGAACGTCTCTTGAGTTAGTGAACTGATACTCCTCAGCTGAAGGAGTCAGCTTGATTTATGTGCTAAGCAGTATGCACCCTTAAAGAAAATCAAGGTAGTTTCCTCATGCAGGGCCTTACATGCCTCAGTGCCTGCCTGCACGCTCCCCTTTGCACTACTGCCAGGGAGAAATTCTTGGCCCTGGTCCTCAGGTTTCCTCAAGAAAGTTGTTAGAGATGAAACAGATGGTGGAGATATTCCTTTTAAGGGTGAAAAAACCACACTATCTAGTATCTTTGCTAAAGAAATCTTATACCTATTGAATCTACAGTCCATTGAGCTGCTTTCTTCACTCGACCCAGAAATCACCCCACTGTTCATATTCCAGCAAACCTCAAGCTTTCACGTCCACAGCCTCTCAGGATGCATTTAGAGAGCAAAAGCTAGCCAGATGCCAGCACTCTCATCAATGCTGCATTTTGTGCTTGAGTGCTTTAGCTCTATGAAACTTAACTCTGAGACAAGTGTTTGGAAAACCTGCCCAAGGGACAAAACCTACATCCCACCTCCTGTACTCCCCATTCGCTTTCCTCGACTCATCATCACTCTTGAAAATTTCCTTGCTTGACAGTTCATTACCTCACACAAGCTGGTGGTGGACAACCTTCTCCAGAGCTTAAACAACATGAACAGTGACTTTGCTATTCTTCAGGTTGTTTATACAAGCCAGCTTTGCAGATCTGCCTGCCCTGTGTTTTTATCTAAGCCCTATATCCCTGCCATCAAGACTATTTCACAACCTTGGCTAGTAGGTAGACATTGTATTATCGAAGGGTTTAAGGTCACCCACTGGGCACACTTGCATACTGTCACTCAAGTGAAAAGGAAAGGTCACTCATCTACCAGCACTGCCCTTCTGTTCTCTGTTTTAGTCCCTGTTGAACTTTCAGGAAGCCAGGAAATATGCTTGATCCCCTCTTTTGGTTTTTCCTGCAACTCTGCTAGTGGTGGTTGTAGTAAAACATGGGAGAATAGGTGGATGGAGATGCCACTGGGGGAACCCTTAAGGCAAACATTCCCTAACAGTGTTGTGTGTGTGTGAATGTAGGTGGAGACAGCACATCTCAAAGAAGGTTGATTAAAGGTTCAATGTTCTTCCTTTTCATAATGGACCCCATGAGGCTCTCTAAGGTTGCTACAACAGACTGAGCGAACAGCATCACAGCACAGTGCTTTTAACAGCCTTACAGATTTTCCATTATTGAAAATGGTTTGTTTTACAGATCAGATGTCCCATTAGTACTGTTATGATTTCTTGTCATTCTGACATCAGTTGCATTTTATCCCTTGTGATTTCTAGAATACATCTAGTCTTGAATTTATTTTTCTTTCAGTCCAGCAACAGCTTAATCCTCTTCCCATCTCGTTACGATATGAGAAAATTGAGATTGCTGGGGGAACACTAGTTAATAAACACATTGCCTGTAGTTCCCAGGTAACTGATGCATTTTCCCATCTTTATTTAATGGGATGTTATTTCTCACATTGAAATATCCAGGCTATAGTGGTAGAGAAATTCTCAGTGTGCTACAGATATATTCACACTGGAGGAGGAAAAAACCCAAAACAACCCAACCAGGAAACGGTTAGTACTGTAAATGAAGAAGGAAAACCCCTATGAGGCAGCTTACTTTATTTTTTTGTTTGACTACATGCTGAAATATAAAACCTGATTCTCCACTTGCACTGGTTTTATATTTGTCCTGTTGACTTCAGTGGAATTAATCCTAATTTACATTGGTATGAGAAGAATTGGATCACTGAGGTCTCATTATTCCAAATTGTAACCAATGACCTGGTAGAGCTTTTTATTCTCTGGCTAGGAGGATGCTGTAAGGGTTGAGAGATTGTTCATGGCACAGACAAGAAGATGAGATAAGACAAAGCAAAAATAAGGTGCTTCAGACTATTTCATTCTAGGGGGCTCATCCTCACAGGCCACAGGGGATGGCTTTGCATTTCCATTATGCTACCATGTACTTGGAATTGCATTCCCCAGGCATTTTCTCCAGAGTGCCAAGAGAACTCACTGACAGTGTCCGGATACATGACATACTGCTGACAATAATCAGATGTAGTTCTCAGTCTCTGCCAACATCCTTTTCCTCTCCTCAGCCCTTTTCTTTTTAACACTTACGGAGAATAACCAAGTTTTTAAATCAAGTGGCTGCTCTGGAGAAGGAATTAGCAGTGAGCAAAGCAGAGAGCAAGCAAGCACTGACAGGGACACACAGACACTCAGCCAGAGCATCCTTTTTTCCATTTGCAGTTTACTGTTCCACCTAATAAAGACTCTGGAACAAAAAGTGGTTTGGTATATTACATATTAATGTATAAATTATACCTGGATTCCTCAACCTCAGACAGCAGCCGTT
Source organism: Antrostomus carolinensis (assembly GCF_000700745.2). Lineage (NCBI taxonomy): Eukaryota > Metazoa > Chordata > Aves > Caprimulgiformes > Caprimulgidae > Antrostomus > Antrostomus carolinensis. The sequence continues at coordinate 32,821 of NW_010320041.1, forward strand.
GGTTTTGTGCTTGGCCATAAGAGGAGAAGCACTCCCACCTCTTCCTCCCCTACCCTGCCTCCCTGCCACAGGCTCTCACTTTCCCAAGGCAGGATGCAAGCCGCACGTATCTGCCCCACGCCGCTACCACTCCAGGGCCTGCAGGCCACCAGAACACACGTGTCACACGAAGAGTCTGTTTCAGATCATTTCCACCCTTGTGCACCATGCTGCTTATGTTCACCGTGCTCTGTTGTGCTATGCCTTCTGTCTTCAGAGTCCCACCTGGCTCTGTCTCCTCATCCTCTCGTGGCTTCCAGAGCCTTATGATAAAATCTTACTCATTATCTGGCCCTGGTTTTGTCTGGCCAAAGTTAGATTGTTTCCTCTGATCTCCCTACCTCCCACAGATGCAATTCAGCCTTGTTTTCCTCCCATGGCAGATGTGATCATCTGCCCAGAAGACCTTTTGTCTCCTTACAAACCATTTGAAGGTAGCATAGAAAGTTACTGCTCTAATTTGACAGCGTTTCATCTTTACTGTGCTCAGGTCTGAGGCAGCACAGGCTACATCCAGCTCAAATAGCTTTGTTTAGACTTTAAAATATCCATTGAAATCAATAAAAGGAGCCCAAATAGGAATTCAGAGCCTAAATGTTTTGTTGGCACTGAGCTTTGGTCCTATAACAATACTCAGAATGAACTTAACCTTCCTTAATCTTTCCACCAAGCCAACATTTGACCTTTCACCATGGACTGCAAACAAAGAGTTTGCATTTACAAATGATCCATCTTGCAGGAAAAAAATAAACCCTCTGAGCTCCCGAGTTCTCTAATACAAAGCATTAGTATCTGTGCTGAAAGGATCAAACTTCATTCTTGATGGAGAAAAGCGAACAAAAAAGCATTTGATCTGATTGACACGACTATTCTGGTTGCATTGGGTGGTACGTTTAATCAATAAGCTTTGCCTTTTGGAATACTAATGCTTCCCTTGTGCTTGCTGCTCCTTCCTCAAAATGCTGTTTGCTATATATATTTGTCATTCTGTTTAGTGACTTCTAATGAATTTCAGTAGTTATGGAAAACTGACCTCTTCATGTGCTTTGCCTAGAAGATACACTCATGTATAGGTACTGTGAATCTGTCCTAGGAATTGTTCTACCTGGTACTTAATATGAGACAAATACGGTAGGGGAGTGGGAGTCTCAAAAATAATATATGCTTTTACATTTCAGCAAGTAGAGATGGCTGAGTAAAAGAAATACATTAATATTAGCACCTCCACTGAGAGAACGATGGCAATATTAGTGAGGAACACCCAAGAATCAAGGGATATTGTGAATATTCCAGCTGCAGCACAAGCTTCGATCAGATAAAATAAAGTTTCATTAATGCTACTGCTCCTGGAATTTTATTATTTTTAAAAAATATATCTATTTGTTTCTATGCACAGATTCTGGGTGCTCTGGAGCATTAAGCTATTTGAACACTATATCTGAAGAAAGGGTGGAATCAGGATGTGAAGGAAGGAGCTGGTTTTTTTTTGACCTAGGGACCTCTCCTCCAACAAAAGCCTTATCTCATTTCACTGTCGTGTCAAACCAGCACGCTGTGTGCTCCCTGCCTGCCTGGCTGCAGTGAGCTGGATAGAAAGCGTTCATTTCTCGCCTAGACAAGCTCTAAGGGGCTCTGCTGCAACTCACACTTGTGCTGAGAAAATGCCACATGCTGGGCTAAGTTCATTTGTACTCTAACTCCATTAAAGCTAATGGGCTTTCCCCAGGGATGAAGATGGCTTCTCGAAGCTAGGTGGAAATGAAAGAAGACATCACTTCAGGGAGCCAAAATATGACTGAAATGAAATCCAAAACTGCTTATTCCTGGGTCAGGAGCTGGTTTTCCTTTTTTAGCTTATCTTTTGGCCTGGAAAGAATTTTATAGCATAGGATATCCATATTTTTATCAAGGCTGGGTAATAAACCATGCCCTGGGAATCATATGCTTCCAGGCTGTACGGCTTCCTCTTCCTCCAGCCCACCACCTCATCTCACTCTTGCTAATCTGCCTATTGGAAAAAAAACCAGCCCAGCTGAAGCCTTTTCTTTTTCTTTTTCCTTTTTTTTTAGAAAAAAATCTAATGCTTTCTTGGTTCTCACCCTAAACTCAGTAGTGATGTATGTGTTAATAATTAACTGAAATGTATCCTCTTGCCTAAGCATATTTCATAGTGGGCCATCAGCTGAAAGCGCAGGCAGCGTTTGCCTTCAAGAGTGTTAGTGTCTTAGGTTGCAAGACTACAGATTTCTCTCTTACCTTTTCTTCATGCCTTAGTGCTTTCCTGCTCCTCCCAGAATTTGTGTCATCAGGGTTTCTGTCTGTCTGCAGACTGCCAGAGCCACTCTGTCAGGAAATACAGCACTAATATTCAGATTCATTTGGCGTCCCTAAATGAATCAAGCTGTTTGGTTTCTTCATGAAGAGTCATCGTGTCTTGGTGCGTCTCCAGAACGCCGTCTCCTAGGTCACGCCACACAGAAATTAGGGATGGGAAGGCAGTTTAATGTTAAAGCCATACGTCAGGAGAACTCTGAAAACTGTCCTTTTCAAATTTCTGTGAACTGGAGCCTTTTTGAAGTGATTCCTGACTTTGTATTCATCCGTTGAGGCAACATGAGCTGATCCATCTTAGATGATACCCAGTGTACAAAGTGTCTTTCTCTATACCCCAGATGTAAGAAAGTGTTACTTTTCAAGTCAGACTATATAGAGAGACTTGTCTGTATAGTTGCCTCATTCAGTCTTCACTGTCAGACAAAGTGATGGCCGTGACATCTCCTTAGGCATCCTCTAGCAAATTCAGTTAGAGATGTGAGTGTTCATCTGAAAAACGCACCTCAGCTTCAGATCGGCTGGCATCAGAGACAAAACAAGGTATCAAAATGTCCTGGTTTCACTAGGATAGAGATAATTTTCTTCTCAGTAGCTAGAACAGCGCTGTGTTCTGGTTTCAGTGTGGGATTTGTTATGAGAAGAACCTTGATCACACACTGATGTTTTTAGTTGTTACTGGAAGACGAAGGACATTTCCATCTTGCCTGTGTTTTGCCAGTCTGCAGGTGCAAAGGACTCAAGGGGAGCATAATAATTAGCAAACCGAAACTGGCATTTGGATATGCCAATGGGATATTCCATATTGTATAACGTCATGTTCAGTAGATAAATGAGGGTGGGCCTAAATGTTCTGAGGATCTCTTGGGGTTCTCTCACTCTTCAGGGAATGCAGTTTTGGATTCAGAATTGTCTCTGCTCTGGGAACACTATCCAGGAACAGGCTGGGCATCAGTTGGCGGGTGGTGAGCAATTGCACTGTGCATCACTCATCTGTATATTCAATTATTAGTTATCATTATTATTTGAATTCTTATTTTATTTCAATTATGAAATTGTTTTTATTGCAGCTCATGAATTCTCTCACTTTTACCCCTCAGATTCACTCCCCCATCCCACTGAGGGAGGGTGAGCAAGCAGCTGTTTGATATTGGGCTGCCAGCCAGGCTAAAACCACCACACAACATCAGTGCTCATTCAGGAAGGACTTGCACAGGCTGTCTCTGAGTAGACAATGTCACACAGCGTGTGGGAATTTGATAAAGTTTACAGTCACTTCTTACATACAGCGCATGACCTGGGCCTGAGGGGACATATGATTAACGGTGCCAGCTGGAAGCTGCTCTTAACTCCCCCAAAGTTCACTGTATGGGAATAATAACCACCTGACGACATTTCACTGGACATCTTGGCATCAGGAGACAGCAAGTTTCTTCCTTCAAGACTATTGTTTTATGTCT
>NW_010320042.1:0-4308 GCF_000700745.2 Antrostomus carolinensis
GAGGTTCCTGTTGGCCCATTTCTCCAGCCTGACTCCTGTCCCCTCAACCACCCAAATGGTCCCCACACCCACTGGATGTGCTTTCCCCAGGCAGACAAACAAGTCTTACATGGAATTATCTGAAGCACTCTGTTCTTCTTCATGTTTGCCGGCAAGTTGCCCGTTCTCATCTTGTCATTCTGAATTTTGATTGAAGTGAGCTTCTGTAGAGGAAGGAATGAAAGCAGGGACAGCTTTCAGAGCTGGTGGTCCCCACAGCCCAGCACCATCCAAATGGATCCATCAGGATAAGAATCACACTCACCTTAAACTCCTCTTCCAGCCCATTGCTGCTGGTCCCCGGCACTTTGTTGTAGATCTTCTGGAGGTGGATCTCTAAGGAGGTCACCTCCAGCTCCGTGTCACCATAGAGATAGTGCTCCAGAAGTGCTTGGTATATAAACACATACTGCATCTGCAAGGGTTGCAGGGAGAAGCCATCAGCCTCTGCTCCATGCTCAGCGAGCACATCCTGGTGCCCACGCACATGCTGGCAGCAAACCCACCACCCCACTGCCCACCCAGGCTCGCTGGGCACGTGGCACCTCTCCGAGACCCCAGGAAAGTGGGTAACAACCTCTCTACTGCTGTATGGGGACTGGGACCTTATTTGCTACAAGACACAAAGCTGACATGACACAAAACCCTCAACAAGTCTGGAGAAAAGGAGGGGAGACCTTGTGGCTCTGTCCAAGCCCCTTGGAGGAGGGTGGAGAGAGGTGGGGGTGGGTCTGTTCAACCAAGGACCAACGGACAGGACAAGAGGAAATGGCCTCAAGTTGTGCCCAGGGCAGTTGAGATGGGATGTGAGGAAGAATTTCTTTGCTGCAAGGGTTGTCAGGCATTGGAAGGGGTTGTCCAGGGCAGTGGTGGAGTCCCCATCCCTGGAGGGATTTAAAAACCATGTAGATGTGGTGCTTAGGGACACGATCCGAGGGCTGGAGCACCTCTGCTATGAGGACAGGCTGAGAGAGTTGGGGTTCTGCAGATTGGAGAAGAGGAGGCTCCAGGGAGACCTTTTTGATGCCTTTCAGTACTTGAAGGGGCCAGTAAGAAAGATGGGGACAGACTTTTCAGCAGGGCCTGTAGTGACAGGACAAGGGGTGATGGTTTGAAACTAAAAGAGGGGAGATTTAGACTGGAGATAAGGAAGAAAGTCTTTATGTGAGGGTGGTGAGACACTGGCCCAGGTTGCCCAGAGAGGTGGTAGAAGCCCCATCCCTGGAAACATTCAAGGTCAGGTTGAGTGGGGCTCTGAGCAACCTGATCCAGTTGAAGATGTCCCTGCTCATGGCAGGGGGGGTGGACTAGATGACCTTTGAAGGTCCCTTCCAATCCAAACCATGCTGTGATTCTATGATTCTAGGGTTTAGTGGTGGACTTGGCAGGGCTGGGTTAATGGTTGGACTCAATGATCTTAAGAATTTCTTCCAATCTAAACGACTGGGGATTAAAAAGAGCAGGACTCAGCGAAAGGCTCACTTGATGCAGCATCCTTCCAAAAACGAGGGATGATGCTCAACTTGCACATAGACTTCACTGTGGGTTGGGTCCTGAAACCTACCTCCAAGTGAGCAAAGCCCAGAGGAGACCCCAGCAGCACACTTACATCTGTCTGTACCATCTGGCAGCGCTGAGCCCGGATCCGGCTGACGAAGCCGTAAACATCCACCTTCCTCTCCGCGTGCATCATGTCCAGCATGGCATCGATGACGATAAAAGTGCCCGTGCGTCCCACCCCGGCGCTGAAAGAGCAGAGGGGACAAGTAAGGGGTCAGGGAAGGAGCGTTGGTCCCCTTGTAGAGCAGCAGGGAGGAAGCCAGATTCATCCCAGCCATGAGTAAATAGCAAAATCTGTTTTGGAGATGAGAGAGGTCCTCAGCCTGGTGTTCAGTGTCGCCTGGGTTTTGCAGAGAGATGTGGACAGCATCTCCAGCTGTGACTGGAATGCATGAAGGCAGAGAGCAGGGTGAGCCAAAGCTCAACCTGAGCCAGCTATGGCTTCCAGAGTCCTATGGGCTGCCTGTTCCTATCAGCTGCCTGCTGTTCCTACCAGCTGCCTGCTGTTCCTTCCACTCAGCCTCCATCACGTGAAGGTTGGAGCCCATGGAGAAGCCTTGTTTCTGTGCTGGTAACTCAACCATTAAGGAGAAAAAGAAAGATGAGGCCAAGCAGGTGCAATGGAAAGATGAAAGTTCTTTTGTCAGCTGCCTCCTGAGAAGAAAGCTGGACTTGGCAGGTTGCAAACATGATCATCTCTGCCTTTAATTGTGGGGCTTTCCCTTATTGAAATGTATCTGTGGCTCCCCCAGGCTTGCTGCTGTACCTGGAACCACTCCATGTGAGGTTAAACAGGTTGCCCAAGGACGTTGTAGATGCCCCCTCCCTGGAAGTGTTGAAGGCCAGGTTGGATGAGGCTTTGAGCAACCTGGTCTAGTGGAAGGTGTCCCTGCTGATGGCAGGGGGGTTGGAAGTGGATGAGCTTTAAGGTCCCTTCCAACCCAAACCATTCAATGATTCTAAACACCATGGTCCTTGCTCCCAGGCACGCTGTCAGCTGAGTACTGCCCTCTCCCAACAAGGAACATTGCCCTCTCATGCCCAGGGCAGCAGAGAGCCAAGGGAGATGCCACCAATGCCCAGCAGTGGTGCTTAGCTGGGCTCACTCAGCATCCAGCCAACCCAAAGATCACTCAACATGACTTGTAACACCACCATATCACTGATTCCAAGAAGTTCCTTCAATTCTCATGAATTTTTTGAAGGTTCCCATGTGGAACATTCCCATTTAACATGGGAAAGGTAAATAAAAATAATAAAAAGGCCTGACTGAAAAAAAAACCCCCTCCTTTCTGTATTAAAGATGAGACAATTTCCAAGTCCAAGCCACTCAGGAGAGGCAGAGGTCAGCCGTGAGCAGGACTTACCTGCAGTGCACTACTATTGCTCCTGCATATTGAGGATTACATGTCTTCACCTTCTTCAAGAACTTCAGCATCCCGATGGGGGTGAAGGGGACCCCGAAGTCGGGCCAGCTGGTGAAGTGGAACTGAGTCACCAGGCGCTGAGGCTTCTTGTTCGTGACGTCGCCGACCTGAAGAGACAAGAAGAATTCAGGTTAATGATAAATACTCGTATTTCCCTTCTTTCCCCCAAAAGCCAGGGCAGAGAGGGAACTACAGCCCCAAAACTGAGCTGGAAGGATTAGGAAGCACCAGCATCCACAAGCTGAAAGGGCATGGAACAGGCTCAGGGCCCAATTAGTCTCCAAAAGCGTGACATTTTAATCACCCAACATCACATCCTGCATCCCAGGGGTGAGAGATGCCAGCCCTGACCTGGCAGAAGCTGCTGTATTTTGTTCCCAGCGATCTCAAACAGAAGCTGTTGCTCCATCGTTTCCCCCCCCTCTGCCCACAGCATCCTCAGTTAAAGACAGGAGAGGAAACCACCCACATCCAGGCTGGTGGAGTGAAGGGTGAAGCTCAGGAGAACCTCACTCATGGTCCAGACAGGTTTTCAATCACCAGTTCTTCCTCACCTGCCTCTGAGAGCAGCAGGAAAACAAACAGAGCGACTGAAGCATCCAGATCCTCCTCAGAGGATGAGGAAATGCAGCGACAGATGGGGAAGCAATGAAAACCCAGGCACACGGCGCGGGGTTTTGTCTCGGCTCATGGGATAAATGTGATTATTTGCAGGAATTAAGTGTCTGTGGGCGAGAGCAGGAACCGATATTGGTAACAGCAAGAGGACTGAATTTCAGCCATGGCATCCATCATCTCCCCTGCTCTCAGTACAGCCACGCTGGTACCTGCTGGGAGAGGGCTTCCAAGTGTTTATGGTGAGTAAATTCTTCAAAGCTCTGGTTAAAAATGGATGTTGGGGTCATGTCATCCCAACTTTGCTCCCACAGCACCTTAGAAGAGTTGAGGAGCACAGCAGTGTCTGTTGGATGCCCAGCATGGAGAGAAGAGGGATGGGATGGGATGGGATGGGATGGGATGGGATGGGATGGGATGGAAGATGCAAGCCCTGGCACCTGCTGGATGCAGAACTTCCGCACGGTGTAATCCACCAGGACGGTCACGTCCTCCACGGACACTCGGATGTTCCCATAGGTCCAGCAGCCCTGATCCGGCCAGTACTGAGCACATTTACACTGTGGGGAGAGAAAATGGGTACAGGTGAGATCTGGTCCCTCACGAGCCTAGGACTGGCTCCAAGACATGTCCATGGCCATAGAATCATAGAATCACAGACTGGTTT
>NW_010320043.1:0-19354 GCF_000700745.2 Antrostomus carolinensis
AGGTTGTGGAGTCTCGTTCTCTGGAGACATTAAAAAAACCTCCTGGACGCCTTCCTGTGTGATCTCATCTAGGTGTTCTTGCTCCAGCAGGGGGACTGGACTAGGTGATCTTCCGAGGTCGCTTCCAATCCCTAACATTCTGTGATTCTGTAATAAGTCTTGGCAGAACATTTCTCATAGTCATATAATTTTGCTGAAGGCTACTGAGGGGCATCCTCTACTTTTTAGGTGGCATTGGCAGACCTGATGGTTTGATGCTGATGTGTTTTTTACACACAGATTCTCTGAAATTCTGAAACTGAGTGAGCGGAAGTGGAACCAAACACATCATCTGTAACACTGTGTATGAATATATATTTATATAGACAGTCCCTGGTGCAGTATTTTCTCATCTAATGTTTCCTCAGCATTCCCTCTTCTTCCTTTGGGTTCTTTTTTGGCTCTAATAGCTCAGCTATTATCTTTTCAGATGTGGCCCATTAATTCTTCTGTATGAATTCGTGCATAGTCAGCTGTCCTGTGCTAATGACTAGAGAGGAATAATGGCTAATGCCCACTGAGAAGGATATGTATTGTTTTAGATGCTTCTTGATTTATTGAAATCTCTCTGTACATTTATGCATTTTCATTTTTTTATAGAATCTGACAAAAGTAAGCATTTCAGAAGCCATCCAAGATAATGGGCCATTTCTGGTTAGTATGAAAACATGACCGTTCTGGGAAGGGGGTGAGGAGAGGTTAAGAAAGGGGAAAAAACCAAACCAAACAACAACAACAACAACAACAAACCCCAAAAACCACAACTACTATATTTATAATACCAGAACAAGGAACACCCAAAGAAATTGTCAGGAAACACATTAAAAACTAGAAAAAATGAAGTTCTTTTTTTTGACACTACATGTTTTAACGGCAGAACTTACTAGGAATGGGTATTGTGGATTGTGAAAGAACATGAATTAACAAAAACAAACAAACAAAACAAGGACGTACATTTATCTAATGTTACCAAAGACTGAAGCAGCTTCCAGTTCAAGAAATCCCTAAGCTACTACTTAACAGAAAATGAGAGGTTCATAACTAAATCTTTTCCTTACCCTTATACTTATTTTTAAATGCCAGCTAGCACTCAGCTTTAGACTAGGTGAATCCTTGGTTGCATCCAATTATATGCTTGTGATGCTGCATACTTAGCAGGTCAAAGAAATAATCTGCACAGTACTGACCATGAAATAAAACTGGTCAATGAACAAACAAGAACAAGACAAGATAAATCTAAAAGATTTAGGAAACTATTAAATTAATAAATTAATTTAATAAGGAACTATGAAAAATAAGTAAGAAATTATTAAAAATTCTTCTTCATATTTCATTGCCATTAGTGCTGGGCTGTCTGTCATTCTGGTTAAAATTCTGTTCCTTAAGAAACATGGAAACTTTATTTTTCATTTTCATCCTTGCACTGCTAGTTAATGTTGCTATCTATTTTTAAAAGATTTCTGGTTCTTCACCTGAGCTGTGCTGCAGGCCATTTGGGAAGGAAAAATATTCCATCTCGTAGGTAGCTTGCAAAGTGTTTTAAAATCCCTGAGGTAAATGAATGAATGCAGAGGATGTAATCATATATTGATGTTTCACCATTTTTAGATTCTGACCTCGATTATCATATTTATAAATAAATATCACAAATGACCATTTCAGTACAAGAGGTACAAGTTGAGATTAATAAGAGCTTCCTGAAGTCAGATAACACATAAACTACAGACAAACAAGAGAGCATTTTTTTTTCCACTAAATATTTTTTTTTTACATTTCCCAATGCCAATGAAGCTATTTTTTTTGTGAAAGCCATGGAATTACTAGACCACTGGAGGACACTGCTGATGAAACAGGTCCATCTGCCTTTGTGAGTGATATATCAGGTTATTTTCCCTTTGGTCATTTTTAGTTCAAACAGGCAACATAACTGTGCAACATATCATTGTAACCTTTAAGAAGCATATCTTCAGAGGTTTTTAGTGGAAATTTCACTGACTTCAGAACTTTTCTCAGCATACAGTTTTTTCAGGTTGTCATGAATATAAGAGGATTTCTGGATTTCCATTCTCTGTTCATCATTTCCACCTCCCTGGACCTCTGCTTTATATGCAGCTGTCAAAAGATATGTTAGGAGCTAAACTTTCTGTATAGTATATTTTTTTGGTGAACAAGCTTTCAGCCAAAATAGTTCATTGAAGGTAAAAATATATTTGGCTAAAATCTGTCTTCAGGCATGTTGGATATAAGCAAAATAAACTACACAGTTTGGGCTTTTTTTGTATTTGTGGGGGTTTTGTTTTGTTTTTTTTTTTTTTTACTAATTCAATCTTCAAATCAGTCTAATCTTTAAGCTGATTAAACAAGAAATTCCTAAGAAAAATTTAAAAAAGCATCCATCAAGATCTTTCCTTTAGGGGAAACTGCTTATAACAAGGAAGCAAAGGAATCCTTTTTACAATTCATTCCAGCTATACATGAGATAAATCCTGCCCTTCCTAAAGTTATTATCTCTTCCATCTTTCACCAGTGCATCTGACTTAATTTCTTTAATATGAGGCACGAAAGGAGAAACAAAGTAGAACGGAAGTTTATTTTGCTAAGAACTAGAAACTGCTATTGAGTCTTGTTCTGTACTTCCCCTGCTACAGTAGCTGAAGTTTTGATAAAACAAGAAAAAAAGAAACTCCAAAACCCAACCCAACCAATCAACTAAAAAAAATTAAAATAAGTGAATGCAGAAGAGTTTTTTTCTCAACAAACATGGCCTTTTCAGAGTAGGTCAAATTACTTCAGAATTCTTAGTTCTTTCAGTCAGAAATTTTAAAAAAGAGATGAAGATATAAGATATTATCTACCAGAGTGTTTAAATTCCTCTGCAGTGCCTTCTCTTCTCTAGGTTGAACAACCTCAACTCTCTCAGCCTTTTTTCATAGCACAGGTGTTCCCTCCCTCTGATCATTTTTGTGGCTTCCTCTGGACCCGCTCCAACAGGTCCATGTCTTTCCTGTACTGAGGACTCCAGAGCTGGACACAGCACTGCAGGTGGGGTCTCATCAGAGCAGAATAGAGGGGCAGAATCACCTCCCTCAACCTGCTATGCTCCTCTTGATGCAGACAAGGATATGGTTGGCTTTCTGGGCTGTGAGCGTGTATTGCCAGCTCATGTCCAGCTTTTTATCCACCAGTACCCCCAAGTCCTTCTCTGCTCTCAATGCCTTCATCCCCCAGCCTATATTGATGCTGGGGATTGCCCCGACCCAGGTGCAGGACCTTGCATTTAGATAAAGTAGATAACTTCACTGTTCTGAGACACTGTAATGTACTAAGAAAAGCAGCTTTTCACCTGCATCAGCCCAAACATAAATATCTTCACTTGAAAAGTCAGGTTTTGGCTCCTGCTGTACTGGGAGAAGTAGCAAGAAAACAGAAGAGTTTTAAGCAGAGTATTCTGGTGCTGGTCATGAGCTTGCTTAGCTCCTGCTTAAAGTTATACCAGACTAAATCTTGCTGTATTTTCTCCACCTTTTATGTTTCTGGTCAGTAGATTTTTAACACTGAATTTTTGACCAGAATCTATACCATTCCCAGGGCTGGCAGTATGAGTCTGGTATAAAATCTTTACCCCTATAATAATCTGCAAGCCACGGGGTCATTCTTAGTACATCTTTTTTTCTCCATTACATTTCAAGGAGGTGATGGGGTTAAGTATACCTTGATATAATTGAGAATCAGACCTATTCTTTTTTCTATATTTTTTTTTCTAAATTATAGAAGTAATAAAACAGACAATTATTTATCAAATGGATAATTAAGTCCAGAAAGAACACTGTGCCATCTTAATGACAAAGCAGGTAATGCTGCTTTAACCATTTTAATTTTTGAAGAAATTTGCTTTATGAACATTTAAGAAAATAATATACCTTTGTACAATTTCAACTTTGTTAAGTGGGTCTCCTAAGCTCAGGTTGAGGGAAGCACAAGCTGCCTGCATCTATGTTTAACTAGATTCAGACATAATGAGCATTCAAAAATCACTGCTTAAGGAAACTATTATGTATTTCTGTGGATTTTTTCATTTGTACTTCTCTGTCACATATATTCTCTGTACTGGGCTGCTGTGATGTGACTTGACCCATACTGCTTTCACTGAAGTACTGGTTATATTGGTATATGGATATGCAAACTATTTTAAATCTACTTTTTTGGAAATAAAAAGAAAAAAACTGAAACTCCTAGTGAGGGAGACAAAAAATTCCCCAATTTTATTGTATTCAAACATACTTCCTGGAAAGTATGCTGTAGTAAAATTCAAATTAAGAGGATGAATACAGAGTGAATGAATGGAGTTCTTTGACTTGTAATGAGGACCTTCTAGCCCTAAATACTAAGGATTAAAAAGTCACCAGTACTTAAAAGAGCCTCCACAGAGCTAGATGTGCAGATGTTTAGTAGCTAAAAAGTGGTTCTGCTTTTTAAAGATCTTTTCTCTAAATGTGTAGCCTGCACTTACTAAGATGCTTAGTTTGATTTGAATTTGCTCAGTTTTTTTTTTAATACCTCAATGAGGACAGAGCTCATCTGAGAATGTTGCTCAGATTTCAGATGTTGAGAACTTTTAAAAACTGCATGCATAAGATCTTTGGATACAGAAGATTTCAGTCTTGAAACTGGAGAAGTGACTTTATAATAAAGAGAAATTAAATAGCACAGCTTGCTCCTTAAAGTTAGATTGCAAGTCTGTGACACAGATTTTGACATGGTTATTTATACCCCAAGGAAGCTTGTTCCTTGCAAGCTATTCCAATGAAGAGAAAAAAAAGAAAAAAAAAAGAAAAAAAAAAGAAAAAAAAGGAAAAAAAAAGAGTTATGAAGAGAATAAAGCATTTGGACGCAATAGCATTGAAGTGTGTGGAGAAGCAGTGAGTTGAGGCCTTGAGGAAGCAGTAATAGAATCATAGAATATCTCAAGTTGGAAGGGGTCCATAAGGATCATCAAATCCAACTCCCTGCTCTTTGCAGAACTACCTAAAACTAGACTGTATGACTAATAACATCATCCAGAAAGTGCTTCTTTCCCTCTCTGACAATGGTTTGGATCATGATCCAGTATTCAGGTGAAGTGGGTTGCAGTAAGTGTCTGCATCCAAGCCGAAAAATCCTGTGGGTTGGTTCGGGCCTCTCTGGGAAAGCCAGGGGGTCTGAGTACACCTTCATTTGCTATAATCAGGATTTATCTTCAAGAAGGTTGTATGATTGCTGAGAAAAATGAGAGTAGACAGAGAAGTGTTGTGTATATTTATGTGCACCTTTCTGCCTGTAGTAAGTCACAACTACAGAATCCTATAGGAAGGTAGAGAGAATAAAAAAGAGAATGAGACTGATAAAATTGGTTGGGGGAAAAGGAAGAAAAAATGAGATACACACAAAGAAAATAAAACAATGAAGCAGAAATGTGAGTTAAAGAAACTGAGTTAGAGAAAGGCTAATATGTGCAAGCTGAGGAGAGAAAGCAAATGTGATTACCCAAAAGAAGAAAAGTGGAAAAAGCATACTGTGAGTCAGGGAGGCATAAAAAAAGGTTAGATAAAGACCCACCTGCAGAGACAGTCACACACACATCACCAGAAGGAACATGTTACATGTAGACAGAGATTAAAAGCACCTCAAAGGTATTACAAGAAAACATCCCTGCCTTTCTCCACCACACTAAAATTGGGAAAAAGACCTGAAGAATGCTAATAAGATGATGGTGACAGAAAGTCAGAAATACAGACAGAAATACAAATTTTTCTATCATTTGATATTAATATCAGGAAAGTGTTTGTGAAAATGATAGAGAATACATGTACTATCCTGTAAAATATCTGTTTCATGCTGCTCACTGCCACAGCTGGTGTATTTTTATCTAATTCCAGAGCTGGTTGTGGTGAGTGTAGCTTCATATTTTGAATATACATTACACTACCGGGAAATAAAGCAACCATTGCTTAGATGCATAGCTGCAGATGGCACAATTTTCAGTGCCATTCTTTAAATTACTGTAAAAGCACAGGGAACTAGTTGGTGTACAAATGCAAGCATAGAGGGTCTCATGGGGTTCTGGGGATCAGTAACAGCCTTTTAACTTCTGGGTAACATAGTTCAATACCAGTTCAAGTGAGCAATAGCAAAGGTGTCTCACTTCTGAAAGCTTTGTGGATTACATGACTTAAATTGGTGGCTTCAGCCCATATCCCTGTAGACGTGTTCCCACAGTTAGCAAACATCAATATTGTAGCTGAGCTGTCATCAGAACATGTCACCCATACGCTTTGGGAATATAAACCTCAGAGATTTATGAAAGGGGTTGTGGCAGTGGTGGCTGAGACCTCAGGGACAGATGCCAACACATCTGTATGTTAAATTCCAGACACTGAAAAAGCATCAACTGTTCATGTAACTGAGGTCACAAAATGCATGCAAAAGAGTCATTTGTTCCTTCCCGAGGTGAGAAATCTTCACAGTGTACTGTATTACTATCCTAATGAAACCAGTCCCATTGCTATTAATTGGAAGTGAAAGATGCATTATATTAGCAGAAATTAAAGGACTTGCTGGGTTTTTTTTGTTTTTGTTTTTTCTTGTTAATTTCTATGATTTGCATAGATTGACTGTAGTATTCTTACATCTGTTGAAATGGTTCAATAAATTGTAATTCAATGCATTGAAGACATATTATTGTTATTTATGTAGTACTATAGGCACATAAATTCTACTCTTGACATTTTTACCCCAAGGAGCTTTTATTTCAAATAAGGTATCAGGGGATACTTAGAGCAGTGTTGTCTGATGGAGCATGGTGAAGATTCACAATGAGCAGAGGAAGTGTGACTCTTTTTGCAGACTATGTTTATTTGTGCACATTTACTGTGATTTGGCAGATACTGGCTTTGGTATTTTCAATTTTGTCTTTGTTCTATTCACTTCATCCTGGAAGGTTAAGCTGAAAGTTAAAGTAAGATCATGCAAGCAATCTTCTGTATTGAACAGATTACTGGAAGAAACAAAGTCTTGCAATAGCTCTTAAAGAAGAGAATGAATTTGCTCAGTGCACAGGAACAGTTTGATTTGCCAAAGTAGGGGTGGAGCAAGATAAGATTCAAAGCCTGGCATTGACATGCTGAATTGTGTCCATTTGATTAATAACAATACTTTTGATTTGCTTTATAGTTCAGTCTGAATTCTGTGGTTCTGATGGTGTCCCCAAAGCCCCAAATCCTGCTTCTATGACTGCTTGAGAGAAGAGGCAAATCTGTGATTGCTCTGTGTATATATTTCCACTACAACTCCTCTGTTAACATTCCTCACCTGAATGATTTAGTGTAATCACAGTGTGTAAAAAGAACAAAAGGGATTTGGTGATGTTTTATTTGCACTGCAGAGCTGGCCCTAGACAGAAAAGAAAACCCATAGTATGGCTGTGATCTTGAATTACTGGGGAAGTAAAATTTAAAAGAATAAAAGGAGGGACATGTGGAAGAAATTCGTCTCATAGCCATTGAACTTGGGGACAAAGGAGAAATTCCTGTTGGAAATAGCATATCAGCAAAAAAAAAAACCAGTCAGCAAAAAAAAAGTAAATTTCTTTAGTAAGTGTAGACTTCTGTAATAAAGCATAGACAAGAGGGAAATATGACTGAGGAACAAAATACTAAAATACCCTGAACAAACTACTGAGAGAGAAGATCCCTGTGTCTTGCTACCGTATATCTTTCTGGGAATATTTTATGCTCTTATTCCTTCTTCCATCAGAGACACTGCACACTTTAATTTGATATTAAAGCCATTGGTGGGATTTTTCACACTTCAGAAATTGAATCTTTTTTGTCACTGGAAATTAATATAAAATATGCATATGTTCTATTATTTTGTATATAAGGACCTAAAAAGCTGAACATTGTAAATGAGGAAAAAACAATATGAAATAGTAATGGAAAAAAACCAACCAAACATTTTCATTAGTTATTATTGAAGCCAACAAATGTAACAAAAATCTCCAGCAGATTTTTCAGTGTTGTACTTCATCTTCACAGAGAGGCAAAACGGGAGGTAAGACCTCATCCTAGTTTTTGGAGGGGCTGAGAAAATTCTGAGACACATCTAAAATAATTCTCAGATTGAGAAAGGTGGTGACCTGAATCTGGATAATATAATGAGAAAATTTGATACATACTGAATCTTGAAAAGGAACATGACCTACAAATTTTTATAAAGGGAAAAGTAATAAACCTTGAGTGTTTTCAGAGGCTAAGCAACTATGTTGACCAGTATGTGTCCAAGAGTTAAAAATCTTTCAAGACATGAGAACACTGCACTTTAAAAAGACCAATAATAGGCTAACTGATGTTTTAGACAACAAATAGCTTAAAATATACCTCACATTAAAGAAAAATCATCACTGCTCAGCAGTTTACCTGTGCTACATGGTAACAGCAATAAACTGACTTCATTCTCATTTTGGGGGGCTCAAATATACCTTTTCATTTACACATAGTGAAATTTTCAAAGCCAGAAGATGAAAAAAGACATCTCAGTTAGAGTTTGAGCAGCAAAGAGTAACTTAGTCCCACAGTCCCATTTGTGCACTGATGCTGCAATCAGACATGCTTTTGCTTTTCAGATTTTTAAGAGATGCATTCTGTTTAAAAAAAAAGAAAAAAAAAAAAAAAAAAAGGATGCTGTTTCAGGTTCAATTCCTCTCCTGCTGGGAGAACCCTCTGGGGGAAGAAAAAAAAAAAAAAAAAAGGGAAAAAGGCAAAGATACATAAAAGAACCTGGGCACTCTATTCACACTGGGAAAAAGAAAAAGAAAAAAGAAAAAAGAGAAATTAAATGAAAAAAGGGAAAAGGAAAGGGAAAGGAAAGGGAAAAAGAAAAAGAAAAAGAAAAAGAAAAAGAAAAAGAAAAAGAAAAAGAAAAAGAAAAAGAAAAAGAAAAAGAAAAAGAAAAAGAAAAAGAAAAAGAAAAAGAAAAAGAAAAAGAAAAAGAAAAAGAAAAAGAAAAAGAAAAAGAAAAAGAAAAAGAAAAAGAAAAAGAAAAAGAAAAAGAAAAAGAAAAAGAAAAAGGAAAAGAAAAAGAAAAAAGAAAAAAAGAAAAAGAAAAAGAATTTGGAGAATGTTAGAACTTGTGTGAAAAATAAGTGGAAGAAGCAGTGCAGAGATTTCTTGTAGCTGGGTTTCTCTCTGATCCAATCTTGTTTGCATGTGATCTGCAAACTTCTTTAAAGAATATAAATGGTAGAATACACATGGCAACAAACAAAAATTAAATTGAAAGAGAAAAAAAAAAGCATCACTACTTTTCTGTAGTCCCTCTTTTGTAAGCCAGTGAGCATTCAAAAGTGCTACTTACAAAAGAATTCATGTAGCCAACCTCTGTGAAAATGGGAGAGCTCAGAATAAAAGCCTTCTTCAAACTGACAAAATGTTTCAATCATTTGTTTAAAAGTCAGCCTAGGTTTCTGAGTGGCATTTGCCTTATACTGTAGACATTCCTCTATGGTTCAAGATGCTTCTTATGTACATACAGATCACTGCTGCAAAAACATGTCCTCCAGAAGCTTAGACCTGTTTTCTGTCATATAATCCTGCTCTAGTGCAATAGGGCTATTCATGCACAAGAATCAGTACATACTTGTATTGGTAGCATCAGAGCCTTGGGTGGTAAACTTTTTGGGTACCTTTGTTGCAAGTGCTGACTCTTGGTAAGTGTCTGTGCAGATGCAGCACAATGAAGGCTTGATTTGGTTCTAAGGTCAAGAAGAAAATGTAGGCATTTCAGTATCCCTCCACTTGAGGTGACCAAGAAGGACTTCTGGATGTTTTGTGCAGCAGTTCACAATCTGACTGCTCATGCTTTAACATTTCTTTGGATTAGATGTTCTCTCAAAAAGATTAAAATTCACCATTGAGATTTGCTCCCTGATGGGGAGCAAACACCTTCACAAAATTTTTTTTTTGCTTCTTGACTTCCTTTTCAGTTATGAATGACTATGCTACTCTCCCCAATCTACCAAAAAAACTTTAGTGATAAAAAGGTGTTTATTTTCATTACTTATTCCTCCCTTCTATTTGCAAGAATTTTCTATCCTTTGGCTTCATCAAAGGGTATGATGAAGTTGTCTGAGCAAAAACATCCAGTGCTGTTTGAGAAGTTTCTGTCATCCTGCGTACCTTTCAACTGCTAATCATTCAGCATACAGGTCTCATGCAGGTCATGTGTTATTTCTGCTAGTGCACACAGAAGTCTGGGATACTCTAGGATGTCTAGTATGGAATGAGATGTATTATTTAGAAGGAGGTGACTAATGCCCAGTTTCTAGTTATGTTGCTCATAGCCTTCTGTCTACTTTGGAGGAGAGTCTGGGGGAATCTGTGCAATATAATATATATTCCTCACTGTGTTTCAGGTTCATGCTGAGAAAGACTAGGAGATGTTAGTTTTAAGGTTTCACCAAGGTGTTATGAAAAATTCCACATTTCATGCTAGACTCCAAGAAACCTGGGAGTCATCTTCATCAACTTTTCAACTGGACACACAGCAGTGAGTCTGAAAACAAAGACAATTTTAATGCAAACAGTCTATAGGCATAATGTTTTATCATTCTTAAGCTGGAATAAAATTGACAAGAGGTTCTTTCCAAATGAAAATAGAGCCATTTGTTTGATGGCAATGAAGAGATATTGAACTATTTCCTGGCTGCTCTTTGCAATTTGTAGTACTTGGAAAGTCTTAAAGGAAAGTTGACGGTGACAAATAGACATTTCTAAAATGTCAAGTCATTCTTAACATGAATTTTCATTTATTTATAGACTTACTCTGATATCTCAAATGTTACAGAGCTTCCTGTAGACAGTATTTAGCTTTCTACTAGGAATTTTCAAGATCTCAAATGCATTGACATCTTCCATGTAGATAACGTTCCAGTGACACATTTCACAAATCAATTATATAAAATTAATGGCTGGCAAATTTCCTGAGTACATTTTTTCATACTTGAAACCACTTTCTAAAGGAATTGTTTCTGAAAAAAGAAGGTTGCTACTTCTCTGAAAAATCCTGAAATCCCATACTGTCACAGAAGGATTAATTGATAACACTACTGAAATAAATATATTCCATTTAATGTTAGCCAAATGCTCACTAAATAAATACAATATACTACTGTAGTGAAAATTCAAAAATCATGAAATGAAAATCTTTCATTGCTTCTCAATTTCCTGTAACTTTAGTGACACTGGAAATTTCTGACTTGTCAAGTTTAGAAGTTAAAAAATTATTAGCCTACAAAATGGGGTTTTTGTGCTGGAGTAAATATAAAACTTCTTCTGATACTCTCTTTTATATTACAGCATACTTTAAAACTTTCATATTTCAATATATTTATGTTCCTCCTAAATCTGTGTAAAACCCAGAAAACTCAGAATTTTTCATTGAAATATATTTCTGGTTTTGTATGAAAGAAGAGTTTGATGACTTCAGTAAAGAAAAACTTCAACATGCCAAAGCAGAAATATTTTTTCTCACAATATTTTAAAACATATTGAAGTAGTCATTATACAGTGTAGAAAACATGGCCTTGCTTTTTTTCTGTAGACTGGGCATTCAGTGTGAAATACAGTGCCTAGATGTGTTAAGTGCATCGGATAGACGTGAAAACTGGGATCATCAAGAGTATTTTTTTTTGTGAGGTTCCAAAATAAAATCTAATTTTTCTACAGTTACATTTTGGTTGCAGGTTTTTTTGCAAACTTTCCTTCTTGCTGGGAAAACATTTTTATGAAAAAATCCTGCCCATTTTTTTTGTCATTCTCACAAAGGCACGGCAAACTTCTGATGTGTAAGGGCATGAGAATCACTCCTGTGATGAATCAAGCTCAATAGTTCCTCCTATCTTCTTCTCTGGGATAGTCTATATTATTATGAATAAATCCAACTAGTAGAAAGTCTATATCTGGATCTTCATTTAACAGGAAGGAAAGTGGGTTACAACAGCACTTCCCTGAAATTGATTTTGCAATACAATTTTTTTTGTGTGTTTCTTTGCGGGACAAAAGTAGTTATTAAGTTATTGTGTTCTGTTCTTTATGTCTTGTTTCAGCCTATCACAGAGCTTCCTACACTGAAACTGCCTAAACCTTCCTTTTGCTAACACAAATACAATACTGTAAAGGTTGGAAAGGGGAAGTAAGACTTAAAAAATGACATTACCTTTAAGTGACCTGAAAATCCACAAAACCTTAATTGGATGGAACCTGAATGAATCTACTTATCCTAATTGTACACTTCTCAAACCACCATATCCTCACTGGGTTCCCCTTTTTCACTGTTCTATTGGCTCTCTGCATTAAAATTTCTAAATAGGTAAATGCAGTAAGTTGTTTACAAATTTCAGATGAGAGAAAGAAGAAAAAAAATGAAGGAAAACAACTTTCATATTGTCCTTCATCCTTCATCCTAGCTGAATTTGAATAGTTCTAAAAATTTGGCTTTACAGTTTTAAAAATAAATGGTTTATATAGGTTGGGGACAAGAAAACCCACAGGACAGATTTCGAGGAGCTGACATGTAAGAAACTTGACCTGTCAGACATATCAAAGTTCTGACAGATTCTTCAGAGTCTCTTCTTCCAGAAGTTATTTAATAATGTTTTTTTAACATGTGACTTTGGCTACCAAAGAGACTGTTCTCCCATTTCATTCCTGTTATGCTACATTCAATGGTCTTTTGACAATTCAGGCTTCTTCTAATAAGACCAAATGATTTACACTCAGCAGTGCTGTGAGTCAGATCCTACTTGCACAACTTTCTTTCACCTATAGGCCAGAAACGTACAGATAGCAGCAATATTAGCTCTGCACATCCATATATACCCAAATGATGGGTAACATGTGGACACAGCAAGTCTTGACTATGCAGGATAATTCATAAGTGTGATTTCCCATAAGCAGCTCATCAAAAATTCTTTTTTATTTCTTTAGTGGAAAAAATGGGGGGGTGGGGGTGGGGCAGGACTATAGACCTTATGGAGTTGCCCACTTAATTTCTTAAATGTGATGAGTTATCTGAAATTGAGCATTGTCTTCTGCACAGTATGTTAATTGGGTATATCAAAACATGCTTAGTCTTACAAATGGACCCTGTTCCTTTCAAACATCCTACTAGCCTTTTTCAGGACTATTACTTCTCCAATAGCACAAACACTGAGCCTGTCAGAATATCAAGTTTGTCTGTTTGTGTTAATTTATTGATACTCATTTCATTCACCTTACTTTGGGAATTATTTTATCTTAATGCATTTTGTTCACTCAAATTCACCCTTGACATAGCTTAATTTATGTCATGGGACATTAAATTTCATATTCCAGCTCTGGGCATATTCATCTAGACTGTCAGGACTATCCTGTAAAGGGATTTTTTACAGAATTGCCTTATAAAAGAACAATTTCCCTTAGTATCTTAATGTGTTTATCTTTTCAATGATCTTGCCTATCCTGGCTTTGTTCAAATCTTTCTTAAATGCAGAAACAAACACAGGGATAAATCTTAGTTGTGCTTAACTTTGATGCCTCTTTTTCTACCTATAAAATATTCTGTTGATTTGTTGTTTGATTTTGTTGATCCACTTTGATTGCTAGTATCTAACACACTTCAGCTGTAAATGCATAATTCACATCATTGACTGATGAATCTCTACCATTGCAAAGTATTTGCTTACTGTATTTTTTTTATACTATTTGTTCTTGTGGTAGTTTGAATCCTTGACTGAAATTGTGAATGTTCAGTCCTTTTTAAAATTGAGGCTTATACTGGGGTTGAATATAAATCAATATTCCTCTGTACAAACAAGTTCTGCTTGTGGTAAGATAAACAAAGAATGTGTCAACAGCTTCCTGGGAACAGATCTGAATGTGTTTCCAACTACAGTAAGTTACCTGTAGCAATGAAGATTAGATGCAAAGAAAGCATGAGCACTAGTTAAAAACCTAAGACTGGAAAAGGGAAAATGAGAAAGAAATAAGAATTGCTCACTGAGTGGCAAAAATCAGAAGGATGTTCAAATTCCGGTCACATGTACATACATGAGCAAACATTTTGGGGCATTTGGGGCTTTCTTTAATCCCGTTGCAGCATGCTAAATGTTAAAATCAGAAATTAGGAAAAACAATAATTTTCCAACATCAGAATCTTTTAAATCAGTTATAAAAAAAATCCCAGCAAAAAGGAATAAAGTTATTTACACCTACCTAAGGTAATATCACATTGCTATTCATTGAACATTGCCCTATCAAGAGGAATGAGAAGCTAAAAAAAGTCCCCAACACTTATTTATACCCTTCAGAAATTTGGAGAAGTGTGTATGTTAAAAGACATATGGAGCTGAGATGTCTTTATATAGTTACAAAGCCTGAAGCAACAATGATACTTTGTGAAAAGAGGATGATAATAGGAAAAAAAAATATTAAGTTTTATATTGGTTTAGTAAAGAAACAAATATTGGAGTGTTGACCTTAATGATGCATTTGGACACTTTTTGTCATTCGTGGAAAAGGTTACCAAAGTTGCAATTTTCCTTCCTTGGATGATTTGTTTTGTATATTAAAGTAGTGTCTAAATGCCAGAAGTGAGATCAAGTCTTTGCAGTGTTGGATGCCATAAAACAAAAATAATATTATAAAATACAATCCTCCTTATAAAGGTCACTGAAGAAATAGTGAAAGTAGTCTGGAAAAGTTTTTTTTCTAAAAAAAAACCCTGCAGGAAATTTTCTAACACACCTTAGTAATAAAGTAGGAATTCCACTGCAGCTTTTTGTTTACTTTTAATGATGTTTCTACAATTTCTATCTAATAGACTATTAAGTATACAAACCTCTGACAGTTATTTCATAGCAGGTTTGTGAACCCTGAAAGTTTCCTAAAAAAATATTTAGGAATGTTTTATTTGTAATATACATGTGTGAGTCTTCAAAACAGAGCTTACATGTTGTGCTAATTTAGTGAGTAAATACAAGGAAGAGGCATAAACAGCACAGAAACCGGTTCCTCTAGTTTGCCATAATATGAAAAAAAAGGGAAACTCAGCAAAGCAACAGCAACCAAGTTAAAATAATTTCATATGACAGAGACACATTTTGTGAAACTCATTAGCACAAATTATCACCACTTGCTGGGCTTGTGCTTTGTACTCATGTATGAATGATCAAAGTAAACAAAGTTATGAATGGATTTCCATATTGTTACTGCTAGATCTCTTTTATTTCCTTTGATAGTAGTGAGGGTTGACCTAGGGTTGACCAGACTGGAACAGGAAGTGGTACAACCGTACCTGTTCTTGGTTTATCATTCCCAGAGACCAGATCTGTACAATTTCTCTTCATCCCAAAGGACATTTATGTGCAGATTTTAAAATGGTACCACATTTTCTTCTGTTTAGCATGCATAAGAAACTACTGGTCAGATAGCAGACATTGGATTGTAACGCTGTCATCCTTCTGGTACCAAGGTTTGTATATGTACCTCTCTTACCTGAGACAATCAGACCAGTTATGCAAAGGACACGAGTAAAGATCAGCTCACCATGCTTGACTGAGTACATAGTGGAGACTGAAATAGTTGCTTGAATTTAACACCTGTGTTTAGCTACTGAAATTTGACTACTGGGGTTTTTGTTGAATCCCCAGCTACTGTTCAATAATCTCACAACAGCAATATCAAAGTCAGCTTTGGAAAGAAAGCAGATTTAGTTGCTGTATTATGTTCTCTTGTGCATGCGGGACTAGAGCACCGTGGAGAATGACATGTTAAGCTGCTTCTTAAAGGTGACCCAGAATGCAATCTGGCAGTAAAAGAGAAAGCATTGTGAAATAGAAGAGAAAGTTGGTACTGGAGGTCAGATTAAATATGAGGGACTCCAAGGAATTGCTTGGGGTCCGTCTATTTAGCCAATTATTTCAGAAAATTACTCATTAAGGTCTGAAATTTGCATGAAATATAGGCATAGTCTGGACTTCATTTTATTGTGATTGGCTATTTCTTTTTGGCTTGCTGATTAGGAGCAGCTGCTGGCTTTAATTTAAATTTCATATTTTATTTCTGGCAAGGATTCCTACATCTCTGGATGGATTCTTTTGTTCAAGATTTTGATGTATTTATTATAAATAGAGAACAAAAATAGGTAATAATAATTGTGAGGTGCACAAGATACAGTAGGGCCAGGTGGCTTCCTGTGACTCAGTGACCTTTTGATATTAGAAACCACCCGCTGCCATTAGTTATAGTAAACCTTTGCAGCTGGGTAGCAACAATGGCAGAAATATTTGCTGGACCCTGATCCTACCATCTCAGAGATACCAATAAGCCTCTTTAGGCAGGGGAAAGGAGGTTATTCAATGTATTTCAAAAGAACTTCCCGCTTGGATAAGGTCTGCTCTGGTAGAAAAGACTGTTGGAGGATTCCCTGGGCAGAGGATTGGCTCTATTAAGACACCCCAGTGGTTTTGCTGCTTAGTGAATCAAGTTGTGCCTGTAATTGGTCCTGCTTGTTTTTTTTTTCTTTTTCTCCCTGAAACGCTACACTTTCACATTTCTATGTCCCAAACTATGTTTATAATCACATGTAAATAAAATAATTCTTACTAAAGCACCAGCAGAAAGTCTCAGCAGTGTATGCTTTTAAAAGAGTCTGGAATAAGAAAGGAAAACAAACCCAAGCAAAAAATCTTTAGCATAACTGAATGTTGAAAGTTTCTAGCTGCGAATAAAAACTAACATGTTTTTTATCTCTTGAAAGATGACCCAAGGATGATGAGTTATACTTAATAGTTAAATAGAAATCTGAGGTGGAAATGACATGCACAGTATATAGTAATAGGACAAGGGGTAATGGTTTTAAACTAAAAGAAGGTAGATTCAGACTAGATGTAAGGAAGAAATTTTTTACAATGAGGCTGGTGAAACACTGGAACGTTGCCCAGAGCGGCAGTTGAAGCTTCATCCCTGGAAACATTCAAGGTCAGGTTGGACTGGGCTCTGAGCAACCTGATCTAGTTGAAGGTGTCCCTACTCACTGCAGGGTGGTTGGACCTTCAAATATCCTTTCCAACCCAAACTGTTCTATGATTCTATGATTCCATGCTGTAGGTGTTGGTACCATTTTGTGCACACTCAGTGTAAGACATTCTCAGGAGAAAAATGTGTCGTATGTATATAGAGATGCAATGGTGGAAAGTTTCCCTTTAACAGAATAATATTATGGAAGAGATGGAAATGTCTGTTTTTCTGAAAGTCCAGTTCTTGCTTCTGCCCTTCAGTACCCGTTGTATTTATGCCACAACGTGGGAAAGTTTCCATTCATGATGTCAAACTTGAAATGTTATGAACAAATATTGTCCAAACATGAAAAGTTATGTATTCAAGAACAATTCAAATGAGTCTCATCTCAGCACAAATCATTCAGAATTTTCAAATAAAAATCCCACACTTTTGTCCTTTTCTTCTAATAGAAACTAGTATTAGAAGAATAATAGTTCTAGTAGTTCTAGTTGCTAGAAACTACCATCAACATACCTATTTGTGCCCCACATCAGTATGTATCCCACTTAGAGTGCTAGAGTACTAGTGTCTTTTTCTTGCATGCTGGTATTTCATGGCCAGCATGGAAATAAGGTACTGTTTTACTCTATGCTAATTAGCATTTTTGTGTGAAACATGCCAAATGGGTGGTGTTTCTGTAGTTTATGTTAGAATTTGAAGAGGCTGGGATGCTGGTTACCAAGTTCAATAAAAATTTACTGCAGTTTTCACAGTGCAAACCACTAGAAACTGAAGGTTACATGATTCAGGTCCAAGTGGGGATCAAGATCTCCCTTCCCTGAAGCACATGTTTCACTGACAAGACTGAATGGGTAGTATCAGCTTCGAATTGTAGCCCCTAGTCCTGAGGATGGATGTTTCCATTGTTTCTTTTCATACTACATCAACCTATTAATGAATCAAAAGGAATTTAAAGGGTAATCAGAGGCAATAATTTTTTATTTCTTGTCTTAACTGGCAGAATTCCTCTCTACAGCTTTGGGTGTTATGTAAACAAACCATAATGGGCTCCTTGTCAGCCAGGTGTTAGCCGCCAGCAATGAGAAAAGAAACTGATATTCCAGCACAATCAAGCTCCTTGTGATGCTCTGCAACCTGTGCTGCATCATTATATTTCCATTAATTTCAAATTAATAGCACTTACTTTGAATAATGGTGGCTGGGGGGGAAAAGAGATATAACTAAATTAAAAAAAAAAAAAAATCCCGCAACCCAAACAACACCAAAAACCCCCTAGCCCTCTAACTCTTCTCAATAACTTTTCATCCTAAATGCCTGGACAGAATTAGTGAGTGAAAATGACTAAAGGAAGATTTCTAGTTTAGCACATTTCTGGATAGAGACAAAATGATAAATTTTCTCTGGATGTTTACCTAGTAAATTAGAAGAAGTAGACAGTAGATCAAAGTACTTTGGCTCTTGGGTTAATTTAAAACATTTAACTTGTTCCTGTTTTTGAAAAATACAGCCTCTGCGATGATGACACCAGTTAGAGCCAATGGTCTCAAAGTACCCTAGAAACTTTAAGCTTCACAATTTTTTCCAAAGAGTTATTACTTGAGGAGGGGGAATGAGGAGCTTGATCTTAATTGCACAGTCTGAATTGACACCTTTTAAGGGTACTAGACTCAAGACTTCCTTATAGAGGAGGATGACTTCAGGCAAGGCTGGGATGTCACTGAAAGCAGACCATGTCTGGCACCAAGGTCACCAATGTGACCTGGGCTGTCTGTGTATTTGGGAGACAAGGAGAACCTGAACCAATTCTGGTCTGGGAATTGACCTCTTGCAGCCACAAACCCATGAAGTCTCCACATTTGTTTATGTGCTGCCCTGAAACATGTGCCACTCGTAGCCTGCCTCATTCTTGCCTTTATCCAAGTGACTGGACTACAAACTTGCATTTCAGGTCACACTTTAGGCACTCCTGGACGTGCCAGGGACTCTCTGAATGGCTGGCTATGAAAGTATGATTTAGACTACATTAGCTGGTACTGATAGACTTTCTTAGTCTCCAAAACAGTGGCGGAAACAATCCTCAACTTGTTCTTACTTCTGTACTGTGACTGGGTGTCATGCTGCCATGGACAGCAAATATTCTAGGGATGCAATTTAATTATCATTAAAACCTATCTCTTTCCATCAGATTTGGATAACATTGAATATTGCTTTCAGACAGGAGT
>NW_010320043.1:19377-42206 GCF_000700745.2 Antrostomus carolinensis
CTAATGCATAAGCCTTTCTTCATTAGGAAATAAATCTAATGAAATCTTTCATAAACCATATAGTATTCCTACAATATTTTTCCACTAAGCAAATCTGGAGTTGCTCCACTGATCTCATGACAAACAAGTAGAGTAATATAAAATGTAAATTACAGAGAGCCTATTAAAGAAATTGAACTCCCCAAATGCTAATTACAACAAAGAGAAAATTAAAAGTTTAACAAGAGTGCAATAAAAGAAGGAATTTAAATATTCTAAATGTATTCAGATATAACGCTTAATTGGCACTGAGCAAGTTTAAGTTAGGCAGCTAACAAGATAAACACTTTTGATGACAGAAAATTAATGTAGTGGCACAGCAAAAGACTATTGTATTTGATACTTTATATGTGTTATATGACAATTTAATTAAACATTGAAATAATCCAGGCAAATAATTTCCTAGTAAAGTACATGAAGAGTGATCAACATCCTTTTCTTTAAAGGATCGATGCAGGCTGACACTTAATTTATGCTTTATGACTCTATAGTCTTTTAAATTTTATGTCAAATTAATGAGACAAAATAGATTTCTAAGGGCTATTTTTTTCACCATCACACATGCATGATGAGTCAATTCATTCTTGCTGGAAACAAGCTCAAATAGAGAAACAACTCTAGTTCTTGTCATGTTATTACCTCATCATTTCTATAAAAGCATGTTGGGGAAAAAGGAAAGTCTTTCAGTCTGCATCAGGAGAAGTTCTGGAACATTTTGACTGATACTTTAAGCATGCTACATATCTGTTGTCTTTAACTGAAGCTAACAGGAAAAACTCAGAACATGTCATGAGATTTGGAAGCAGTTTATTTGAATCAAATAAAAAACATTTTTGTTTCTACTGAATACTATTTGAAGCAGTTTATTTGAATCAATTAAATAAAAAAAACATTTTTGTTTCTACTGAATACTATTAGAATATAAACAGGCATAATTCTTCTAAACTTCATTAATTTATGTTTGCTGGTTTTAAAGTTTCAATTGTGTGAAATGTTGCTTCTCTTGTAAACTAGATATAATTCCAGGATGGGGCTCACTGGCCTGGTTTCAGGCAGATAGAACATGTGTGCATGTATTTTATGTACATTTTGCTTATCTGTGGATGTGAACATGTGTGTAGCTGTGGTCTGACAGCATTAGTGAAAGGCTTAAGTTGCTGTCTAGACTGCCGTACATCAGGTATTACTTGAAGAGCGAAAAAAACAGTGTATTTTCCCTCAAGTAAAGTTCACCGAGGTCGAGGAAAGGCAAACAGAGAGACTGACTTGCTCAACTTCAGAATAGGTCAACTAGGAATGTCTACCTGAGGGAAGCAGCTAATTTGTAAGACTGAAAGAAAACGTTGCGAATATTGGAAAGGCTATTCTACATCTGTAGACATGTCCAGTTTTATGTTCACAATGTTTCATTCTCATGGCATATATTTCTGTCTTAATTTTTTAATGTAAAACCTGAGCAAATCTTTAAGTGACAGGAACATCAGAAACCTGTACTTTCTACTTCTAGAAATGTAGAAGACATTCAAAGACAGAATGTGGTTCTAAATTATTTTATAAAATACTATCATTATTATTTTACTTTTTTATTTATTGAGAAAACAAGTACTTTTGTTCCAATAAAATGCACTTATATTTAACAATATTTGAAGAACATTAAAAATGCTTAAAGACCAATGTATTTCTCCTTCAAGGGTTAATGAAAAGAAAAAAATTGCGTGTATGGTTCAATGACAGAGATCCCTAATAAACAGCACAGATGATAGTTATACAAGATTGAGAGCAACTAATAAGTGACTTTACAGTGTAGAATACACGTGTGCATTAGCTTACCTGCAACACTTCACTTTGCGTCATTTTAACAACCTCCTATGATTTTTCCCCCTATTTCTTTTCACATTAAAAGGAAGTGACTTTACAGTGTAGAATACATGTGTGCATTTTTCCCCCTATTTCTTTTCACATTAAAAGTCCATCAAAGGTGTCCTAAAAAGTTCTGATGTTTACAAGCATTTTTTCTTAATCAAACATAAAAAATATTTTTCCCTTGTGGTCAGTTGACTTGGCTGGCTACCAGGAGGCCACCCAGCTGCTCTCTCACTCCTTATCACCAGGACAAGGATAGAAAATAGGATGGAAAAGCTCATAGGTTGAGAAAAAGACAGGGAAACCACTTAGCAGTTACCATCATGACAGCCCCCACTGCCATTATGTGGGCAAGGACATCCAGAACAACCACCCATAAATATGGAATATAATCAGGCGTATCCATGAAAGCTTTTCTGTGATCTATTTTCTGCATACTAATCGAGACATCCCTGTCAGTACTTAACCAGTGACGCTCTACTGTGTGTCAATAGTATGTTCATAAGGGATAATTGTTACTTAAAGCTGAACAAAATGTAGGGCTATGTGACCTGAGACAGACCTACTCTGGTTGGGAGATCTAAGCAGTCTACTTTATCTTCCCATTATTTAGTTTCTATTGTATATTTAAAATAAGATCTAGGCATATATTTTCAGATTAGAACCAGGATATAAAAACAAATAGAATTATCAAACAGTAGGAGAAAGAAAAAGAAAAAAAGAAAAAAATAGAAAGAGAGCAACCAGTGTCTAGATTTTTTTTTTACTTCTACTCTAATACTTTGTCATCTTAAAGATCTCTGAGAGAGATTAAGTGATAGAGAAGGAGATCTTGCAGTCTTAAAAATGACAGAATTTCTGTATAATACAGTCTGTGAAGAACAATCTGTCTGAAGGAAACTGTGCATCAAGGTACTAAATATTTAATTTTTTAAAATCCTTTCTTTTGGATGAAGGGTGGAACTAATGTATGATTGCATCTGAAAAGTATCTAAAAGACTGAAGAGATGAATATGGGATTATGATAAATTGTTTATTGAAATAAATGCCCCAGTAGTTTGCAAGAGAGATGTCCAGTAGCAGAGATATTCTTGTTTAGTGAGAATAATAGATAGCAGAATTTAACTGAAGAATAAAATCCTGGAGAAAATGTATCTGACAGAATCCCTTTAACTCCAGAATTTTTTTTCCCAAAAAATACAGATACAGCAGGATTGGTGAATGTTTATAACAAATGTGTCACTGATGAGTCAATGAGGAATGATAGAAGAGTAAAACTGGTTGGCTGAAGGATGCGCTTCAAGATCTAGAAGTACATATGAAGCTACATACAGCCAGGTATTGATGAAAAACACCTGCGGCTGCAAAGCAATGATGGTAGGAGAGTTGAGAGCCACAAAAAGACAATAATTTCATCTGTTGGCACTGACGGATGACAGGAAAACATGAAGAAAAAGGGAAATTGTGTATGTCAGTTAACCTTGCCTCTTTCTTTGCTACCTCCTTCATTTGAAATATGATGATCATCTCAGATTATCATTATATGTCTTACTCTATGTAGAATGCCAAGAGAATACACTGCTACTAAGCAGTGACTCATACAAAGTCTGGTAAACATAAGGAATGGCTACAGGAAAGAGTTTGAACCTTAAAAGGCATAGCTTTCTTTCTGAAGAGTAAAGTTTAAAAATAGAACTGAGGAAGTAACTTTTAACAAGTAATTTCTAAAGAACATTTTTCTTCTTTCATCTGGCCACAAAGCAATTGACAAATTTTCTAGGTATCTTGTTAACTTTCCAGCAAGAATATTACCGTTTGTTCATAGATAGCTGGTGAATAATTAGTTGCTAGAGCTCTCTCTTTCCTGTTTTTCTGGTGAAACTGCATGATGTTGGTTGACACTTTCAGCATTGCATGTTTTAAATAACAGTCCAGGCTAATGGGAAATCACCCTTTTTGTTTTACTGATTTCCCCACAGCTGTTGTATATGAATATTACATTTGTATAACTTGCTTTTTGTGTTAGACAGGACTTTGGTAGGATTTAGGCCACTTTTCTAGGACTACCTGAACTTTAATCAATTTCTCTACTTTGGAACACAAAGTTTCATCCATAATTTAACATGAGAGTTGGTTCCAAAGTGCTCCAGGCTGAGTCGTAAGGTAATTTGTTGCTGACAAAGATTGTGAAGAACCTATGGCTTTCTGTATCAGAATTATGCAGGTCAAACAGCAGGTTCAAACAGGACATTTGGAAATGGGGTCAGAGAAGATGTCCATCCACCATTTGCATGATGTCAGCACGAGTGTTCAGAAAGCAAGAGACGTTTATCTACCTCCCAGCCTACAGTGAAGGTTTTCTACCCCTCTAACCATGAAAGCATAGACTAATCAGTACAGAAGGATGAGACACAGGTTTTTGAAACTCTTCAGCCAAAAATACCTATCACATAAGGAAGATAAAGAAACCATGTAGCTGGCTGAGCGAAGGAGGCATGACTTTTTTTAACTTAATTGCTGTGCAACGTGAAGTGGCACAAGTAACTGTTCATTTAAGATCCAGCACAAAACAGGAGTGCTTTTCACTGTCTGGAATACAGAAGGAAAAGATGTGGGAACTGGAATCCTAACCACTAGGCACCACGTGTTTCTGCAAAATGCAAGACTTCTATCTGATAGTGATCTCCCCACTCTCATACACATAGTCTAGTGATTAGGCTGAGTTACTCTGAAAAGATAAATGGATAAGAAACAAAGTGAAGAGCCTACTTTGTCCACCATTTGAAAATGAATTTCATATGTCCTTAACTTTTTGAAAGAGAGGATTTACATATCTAACCCAGATTTGAACTTAATCAGTAGGAAAAGCTGTGTTCTTTGTTGGCGTAAATTGCTACTGCTTTATTCAATAATTTCATCTTTCTATTACTCTTGTTGAATACAGGTATTTGATGACCTGATTTATATTGGCTCATCTCCTTTCAAAGTTGAATCTGTGAAATCCTAGCTCTCAGCAGGCCAGTGAAAACACTAGTCTCTTAGTGCCTATGTTTTTATCAATTAATGGGAATTTTGCCACCCATTGGAAAGGCAATAAATTAAAGCCCTGTTTCTGCATGTTGTAATCATTCCCTCTAACTCTGGGGTGTTAGGTTGTAGATAGTCAGAAAAAAAAGAAGAAAAAAGATTTTAAAATTTTCCATTTTCCCCCTGGATTATTCTAAATTTGCACTCAACTGTGCTACTTGTGTTAGGTACACATTATCTATGTTTTTCTGTCAAAACTTAAAACATAATTAAATTTCTTTTTTTTTCTTTTTTGTTTTTCATTTACATTTCTACTGATATATTGAAGCTCTGTCCAATCACTGAAAACATAACCAGATACGAGATTTTTTTCAGTTTTCTGATTCCTCTGATAAGCAGAAGATTCAGGAAGTATCACATATAAAATAATGTAGTAATTAAATTTAGTTAAATTTAGTCCTTCCAAGCAAATGGAGACAGAGCAGCTTGCCCCAAGGGTACATGAAATTCTGCAGTTCTGTAGCTTTGAGCTGAATAAAGATCTTCAGACATTAAATAACTGCCTCCTCCTCTCTACATTTGTGTGAAAAGTAAAGTCTTTGTGTCTCACAAGTGTAAAAATAATATATTAATTCAATTGCATTGATAAGGAGATAAAACCAGTGAAAAAAAATCCTTACCTTGTTTTCTTCACTCTTGTGCAATGAATCGATGACTTGGCATTGTGGTCTGATGACCCAGATAACTGAAATAGTTTAATCAATGTAACAACAGATTGTGTTGAAAAATCTCCACACATCACAGATCCACACAATTACTTTTGACACTTTAAATCTCTAACAGCTCAGCAACCTACACAGGCAGATAATGACTCTGTAGTACATTGTTTATGCACTTGAATTGGTAACACATCTCCTGGTGGAACTGAAAGCCCAGTGTCTGTGACGTGACTAGAGTCATGTGTGTAAAAGGATTAGGCACATTTTTAAGTGCTTGTGTTGTCTAATTCCCTACTGGGTTAGTGTTAGTTGGAGGGCATGGTGGTGTCCATTAGGATTCTCAAGCCAGATGTGCTGTGCATGTTTGTTTCCCTAAATCAACTGTGCTCAGTAAGCAGAACAGAGTCTTTCTTGCTTGAAAATGTGGAGTGTAGGCTCATGACAACCAAGAACAACTATTGTCTGATCTGGTTTTGTTTGTTTGTTTGTTTGTTTGTTTTTTTCCCTAGCACCAGCTCTTCTGGAAAATATGTTAGGGCAAAATGTCACTCATGGGCACTGTGCTGCAGGACAAGCCACTGTCCTTCCAGGACTTCAGAACTGGTTGTCCTACTTGTCATCATTCCTCCATTGCCAAACAATGTCAGCAAAATAGCCCTGAGCTGTAGTATGGTCCTCATAGTGTCAGTTCTACATCTCTAACAATATGCCCTTCCTGTGAAAGTGCATGAATTATCTTTGCTGAAAGCCTGAGAGAAAATTCCAGGAATTTCCTTGCATCTTTCTGGTATTTTTGTTTTGTGACAAGATCTGTTTGTACCCCTGGGGTTCTTGTGGTCTTTTTTCCCACTGTAACTTCAATGTGACTTTTACTTGAGGAAGGCTTCAATAATAATAATAAAAGGGAAAAGGAAAGGGAAAGGGAAAGGGAAAGGGAAAGGGAAAGGGAAAGGGAAAGGGAAAGGGAAAGGGAAAGGGAAAAGGAAAGGGAAAGGGAAAAGGAAAGGGAAAGGGAAAGGGAAAGGGAAAGGGAAAGGGAAAGGGAAAGGGAAAGGGAAAGGGAAAGGGAGAGAAAGAAAGAAGGAAGGAGAAAATGAAAAAGAAAAAGGAAAAAAGATAAATGAAGAAAGAAGAAAAAGGGCTACATTCTGATAGCAATAGTAATGTTAAAGAGTATTTTCTGCAGTAATTAAAATCTAATCTTTTTACTGGGACACATCCTAACATTGCTCCAGAGGAACAAGGCATGCAGAATTTGTCTTACTGATGCTCCTCACACAACAAAGAAGCCAGGGCATCAGAGCCACAGTGTGTTTTGGTTTTCATGACTGCCTGAAAAGACGGGGGAGGGGGGGGAACCCACCAACAGAAGTAATACTTTATCCCTATCTAGTAACCTTTCTGAGTTCAAGCCTGCTGGATGCTTTGTATTCTGATTCTTTTACTTAAGTATACTATTCTTGTGTTCAACTTTAAATATATGAGAAGTTGCAGCACTTCAAGCTAAATGTGTGTTCCACTGTTGCAATAAAGCTATAGTGTTATGCACTTCACAAGATAAAGACTCTTCAGAGGATCTTGAAATCTTTCTGAAGCATTACTTAATTGATCTTTCTGATATCTGTGCAACAAAGGCAATATTGTTCAGTTTCTTAGGACAGTAATCTGAGCTATGGAAATAACATGATAAAAAAAGAATGGGATTAAAATATCTGGACTACCAATCTCATGGTGTATGCACTAAATAATATTAAGCATGAAAATGCCATACTGACTTCTTTCTGTAGCCCTGAAGGCCAGTAAATATGGTTTTGTCATTGTCAGTAACAGACTAAATTTAAGCTTCTTTAGCTGTAGTAGCAATTTTTAAGGACCAGGTGGAAATCACCTAATTTATTTAAATTTTGCATAATTGTATGGTACAACCATAATTTTCACATAGATAGTGGTATAAAGTTGACTCTGTGTAGAGTCAACTACTTATGACTCTATTATAATGACAGAGTGTAAAGAAATATCATCATGAGATAAGAACAGAGTCCTCAAAAATGGAGATACAGGATGCGAAAGGAAGGGGATGCAACATGATGCTGAAAATCCCATTATTATAAAAAAGCTCACTAATGGTCAGTTAGAGAAATGCAGACCAGAGGGAATGTAAAACACCACTGAAAATCTATAAAATGGAATATGTATTTTTTCCTCTGGTACTTTTGTCCAGCCTAATAACAATTATTTGAATAGGCTGTTGAGATTCCAGTTACACTAAGAAGACATTCTTGAGTTTACATATAAGGTGTATTTCCCTTTGCCCGCAACAATGTTTTGAATATAAAATTTTTATACTTCTGAATAGCGTGAAATAGATAGAGTCTATTAATTATGTTTTTTTTTTTCAGTTTTTCTCTTTCAATAGGCAACTAATATAGTAATCAAAGCAGTCATGTAAGGGATAATTTATATTTCTTGAAAATATAAGAAAACAGCATAAATTTTAATTACAGTATATAATTTAGCATATATTTGCATATATATATTTTTTTTTTTAAATAAAGCTGTAATACAGTTTCACTAAGTTTTTTTGGGTTTTTTTTTCTTTGTTTTAAATAGTTCAATTCATATCGAGCTAATTGTTTAGATGGACCAAACTGGAATTCTTTTTGTCTCCTGTTCCAAGATTATCTTTTTCACAGATATTTTTTATACAGTAAATGATCTGAAATTATTTGGTTTGGTTGGTTTTGGTTTTGTTTGTTTGGTTTTCTTTTTCCTCATTCCTGGATTGCAGTCCTACTTTGTTCCAGGTGCAAGAGAGGTTAGGAGAGTCACACTCTTCTCCAGCCCCAGATGGAAGTTACCT
Organism: Antrostomus carolinensis; assembly: GCF_000700745.2. Taxonomy (NCBI): domain Eukaryota; kingdom Metazoa; phylum Chordata; class Aves; order Caprimulgiformes; family Caprimulgidae; genus Antrostomus; species Antrostomus carolinensis. The sequence goes on from NW_010320043.1 coordinate 27,886, forward strand.
CACTGTGCTCAAAATGGCACCAAACACTTAAGTGGAGACAATCTTACCTTGTTGAGCATTAAAATGATATGCTTTGAGCTAGTTATCTATAATCCTTTATTGGTGTTTACAGGAAAACAGATAGTAAAATACACTTTTAAGAAGGATGCACATTTTTTCCAAAAGTAGAGGCCTCAAATGTCTTGCCAGTGAAAACATTAATCTCTCTCCACTAAGTATAGCATTGGTACAGTACAGCTAGTTAAGTTCCTGAACATACATTCGGTGAGATGGATACCACCTGCTGTGCTGGCTACCAAATCGTGTCAAATTCTTAACTGGTTTTTGGTTTGTTATTTGTTTGTTTGTTTTTGTTGGAACTATCTAATGACAAGAACTTCACTGAATTCTGTGAAATAACACTTTGCTTTGCCAGTGGGGTTGCAGGCTCATATTTTGACTGCACATAGTTTAGGCTCTCATATGCCACTTACAGTTCTCAAAGCTGAATAGATCTATTGATTTTGTCCAAGAGCAGTCCTGCAGTTCATCAGCTTCATAGTAATGTATGCTCATTCACTGCATAATAAAATTGCACGGTATTTGTCACCTATGACAAAGAGAGTTGGGCATAACATTCCCATAAGCCATACCTTGCAGCTAAGTGGTACTTCTGAGAAATATATCTATTTAGCTTGTTTACATCACTCGTTTTTAAAAATGACATATATTTTCACAGAGCTTTTCACCAGGAAAGAAATGTTAATTTGAGAATACTTGGTACAAAACTATTGGTGACTTACCAGAAATCACATAGAAAGTCTAATACAGATAGGAAGTTTAAGTTGGGACTTCAGCTCTAGGTTAAGACAGGTGAATACAAGTGTCTTCATATGCAATCAGTACCCAATTTACCATTTTAATCAGTGGAATTTTGAGCATTTGGAGACTAGAGAGAAAATTATTCTAAATTTAACTCTTATTTTAAGTCAGCTGAATGATCCTCTGAACTCCTGTATTTCTGCTCAAAAGATTCAGTTCAGTTGCCCACATACAGACACTTATTGCTATTTAGGATGTTTTAGGGTATCCACTATATATATATCCATGGCTGTGGCAGATATCACACAGGAGGCCTATTAAATGTATGCATTGCTCCAGAAATCCTAGCATGTAAACTGCAGGAATCACGTGAAAAGCAGAGAAATTAGGTAAGAGTAGTAAAAAGAGAATGTGGAGGCCTCCTTAGAATGGGAAAAAATTATCACTTGGTAAGTGTCTTGGTAAGAGAAGCTTTATTTCAAGGCGTGGGTAAGGTTGAAGTGAAAGTGGGAAGCCCTTCCACCAATGTACAGTTACAGGAACTCATTATGGATGACAATCTAGTCACAGTTTTTGCTCTGTTTCTCCTCCCCTGCAGTCTGCCTGACTGGCCTCCTCACTGAGGTTTTCAGAGGTTGATATATCTCTGCTTTGTTGTGTAGAAATTTTGCAGCCCAAGAAACATTTTCTAACATGAGTTTCATTAACACTTCAATCTTGTAAACGCTCTCCATTGCAATAAACCCATGATTTCAAAGTAGCAAAAAAAGATGTTTCATGAAATCATTCTCAAGCATCCTAGTTATGACTTGGCTTTGAAATGTCATTATATATACAATATGAGAAAATATTAAATTTGTGGTGTGAGGAAATATTCTGAGGTGCAGTCGTCTTCAAAGCCACTTAAGACCTGCAGAAACAAAGATAAAGTCATAGCAAAAATCCTTGTGATGTACTGGAGATCCAAGTGCTCTTTCAAAGTGGTTTTCAGGCTTTTCTGACTGGAGAAAGAAGAGAAACTGAGTTAAAGAAAAAAAGATACAAACCAAAAAGTTTTAGAAGAGCCTCTTGATTTCAGGGGCTTTTCTCACAGTGATCGTGAGCTTGGCATTTACTAGCCAGTGCTTGTGCATCTTTTCTTCTCCCTGACCCATATTGTTCTTGAGTGCAGGAAATCTTAATGGTAGTTTTTGCCTTCATAGTCATAACCAGGAAAGCCCATTTTCATTTACATGTGCTTTCCATCAAGGAAAATACCAAGTTTCCTTTTGAGAGAGTATGATGTTTAATTTCTACCTCCCCTTAAAAAAATCACTTTTCCTTTGATTGCTGATACTTCATTGTTCAGTACTGAAAACTACTGCTATTTTTCTTATTTTATTTGATCTTATCTGTCCTCCAGTTTGGAGGGTTAGGCATTTTGTTCCTAGACATTTTTCTCAGGCACCGATTATATCTACACTTGTTGAGGGCTCAATACAATAGACATTCAGTACCAGTACAAATACCAGCCTGTATTGTTGTGTTTTGTTCCCCTAAGGAAACTGGAGATCAAGAGTCTTTGAGGTGTTCTATATGCAGGAGGAAGGAAGATACAGAGAGTAAATATTTCTTTAGTTAGTGTTGCCTTGGTAAAAGAGATTGTAAAAGACCTCAAAAGTTATGACTAACAGTCAGAGTTCTGGAGATGAACTAAGCTGTAGGAAACTCAAGTTAAGCAGAAGAAAAATATAAAAAAATAAAGACTTGGAAATGAGAAAGAGAACAAGCAGGGTTATCAGGGAAAACTGGTTTGGATCAAAAGGAGAAGATATGGACAACACAGAAAGGAACAGAACTATTAAGTTTCACTACACACTGACCATTTCTGGATTTTTCAAACTGTAAAGACAACTCTAAATTTTCTGTGTACTGTCTATTACCGCACTGGACACTAACTTACAGAGAATATAAAATGTATTTGTAAGCCATACCCATAATGTTCAAATATTTTGTCATGATATATTGACTCAACATTACAAATATTGATCTAAACTGAAAACAAAATTATGAAATTACCTTAAAGGACAAAAAACATTGATATTAACTTTGAAAAAACCCAATGTTATTACATACAAACCTGAAAAAAAATCTTGTCCAGCAACCAAAATATTTAATTTTTCAATTTGTTCTACATTTTATAACATAATAAAAGGTAATGCAAATGTGGACAGATGAAGATATATCAGAAAGTGAAATATGAGCAAGTAAGACATGGATGTCAATAAACTGCCATTTTAGAAAAATATTAGTGGTTTTTTTTAGGATCTGTGGTACGATTTACCTATGGTAAATAATAGAAAAGAGTTTTTAACAGTGAATGTCTCTTTACCGGTGATTATGAGTTATTTTCATATCAATGTTATAGTATTGCCCACCTAAAGGGCTTTTGTGAGGGTTTTGACATCCTCAGTAGTATTAACTGTTTATTACTTCCATGCTTTCATCTCTAAAGCAAGGAGATGAATCCCATCCTCATACTATAGTTCTATGATGTCTGATATGCCAGATCCTGAGGTCAGTTTGGCTTTCTGGTGTATATATATATTTTTATTTTATTTTTTTTTTTTTCTCCCAGTAGACCCAGAGATTCATTTGAAAAAGCTAGAGTCACTGTAGTGAAGTAGTGTGTAGTGGTGTAGTAGTAAAGATCCTGCCGTCATACCTTCACATCTTTGTGTGACTTCAGCAAGAAAAATAAGAAAAACATTTCATTGTCAGTTGGATTAGCAGACCTGGCTCTGAAAACACACGAGGAGAAAAACTATGAAGAAAGGTGTTATATTTACTGGCATCCTTCATTTTTTAGTTAGACACTGTTTACAAAGTGTTTTCTTATGCTTGGATGATCAGCACTAAATAAATTGAAGTGAAAATGTGCTGGATAAGTGTTATTAGTAAAAATATGGATTGCTAGCTAGAGTGATGTTTCATGATACAACACAAAAAATAAAGTACACCAAAACTCTTGACGTAGAAACTGTTTTGCATTGAAAAGTCGATGAGTATTGATTTTATTATGAACTATGTTTGTTTTATATTGCTAGCTATATAAAAGATTTTTATAGTTTCAAAAGAATAATGTGACAAATAGAATTGCAGAGGATTTTTCTCATTGGACTAGCTAAAAAATGTAATAAAACACTTATAGAGTTTTCAAAGATGCAAGATTTTTATCTATTAAAATGCATAGATCAAAATGTTGATTCTGCTTAGGTTGGCATGTAATTGAAAATTAAACTACATCAAAGAGACTATTAAGAAATGAGATTAAGCAGGTGGAATATCTCCTTCAATGTCAATAGCTGACTTTTTCAACCACTCTGAGAATACATTTCCAGAAACCAAGAGAAGCAAGACCTGCCAAACAAGGCCTGGAGATGGCGAGCATCTCTCTCTGGCTTGGTTGCTAATGGAAAATCCTTTTTCTTTCTAGTTAAAATGGCTATAATCACTGTTTCTTTACATCACATCCCTTTGCAATACTAAAAAGGCAGAAATTAGTATATAATCAAAGCAGTGTGTGAATGTAAGTAAATGAGTATGTATATTTAATGGGTGTGGGTAAGAGTGTTACAAAGCTTTTACTCTCCACTGTGTGCCATACGTCCTGGTGTGATTCTGGCTGTGCAGACAATGCTCTGTTCTCACCATGCTGCATCAGTATTGTGTACATCCCTGCATGAACGTACACACACGTTTACACAGAGTTGTTCACACAATTCCATAAGAAATCATTGCTAGAAACTTCCCTATGGAAAGATAAGCTTTGCTATTTATCCTGTTTAAAATGCACTTTATTCAAAATCCATCTAGGGGAATTGTTCGTTTGTAAGTAAAAGTAGATTAGCATAATTTAATCAGCCTATATCTGCTGAACACACTTGTCATCTCCTCAAAGACTTAATAGTGCATTTCTTTTGCCTGACCTTTGCTCACTCTGACAATAATCTCTGAGAATATTCCAGACCCATTTCTATATAACACTGGTTAAGAATTAAGCAACTTTTTAAAACTGGAAATAGAAAAAAATAATTAGGAAACCTTTCCTGCTCAAATGCAGAAGTCTCCCTGGTTTTGCATTTTGCATCATAACCATTAGTACTAATTGGCAATAGTTCTTAAAAAGAAGGGTAAACTAGGGTAGATTTCAGTAGTCAAGAGGATTTCAGTAATCCTAGAATCACAGAATACCAGGTTGAAAGGCATGTTAAGGATCATCTGGTCCAATCTTTCCTGGCTAAAGCACAGCAAAAGCATGGTCCAGACAAGATGGCTCAGCACCCTGTCCAGCTGAAACTTAAAAGTGTTCAGTGTTGGGGACTTCCCTGGGGAGACTATTCCAATGGCTGATTGCTCTCATTGTGAAAGATTTTCCTCTTGTGTCCAATCAGAATCTCCTCAGGAGTAATGTGTACCCATTACCCCTCATCTTTTCCATGTCACTCCTTGCAAAAAGGGAGTCTCCATCTTCTTTATAGCCCCTCTTTAAGTACTGGAAGATGGGGATGAGGTCTCCCTTAAGCCTTCTTTTCTCAAGGCTGAACAAACCCAGTTCTCTCAGCTCTTCCTCATATGGCAGGCTTCCCAGTCCTTTGATCATCTTGGTGGCCCTTCTCTGGACCCTCTCCAGCCTGTCACACATCTTTTTTGTACAGTGAGGACAAAAACTGAACACAGTATTCCAGGTGTGGCCTGACAATCACGGAGTAGAGTGGGATAATGACTTCTTTATCTCTGCTGATGATGCCCTTATTGATGCAACCCCGCATCCTGTTGTCTTTCTTTGCTGCTGCAGCACACTGTTCACTCATATTGAACTTGCCGGTCACCAGAACTCCCAGGCCTTTTTCCACAAAGCTGCTCTCCAACCAGATAGATCCCAGTCTGTGCTGCATTCCTGTATTATGTTTTCCCAGGTGCAAATGTAAATAAGATCTATTGCAATGCTCACTGAAAACAGCAGAATTATGTATTTTTTTTTATTAGACTAATCAATGTATAGATACAGAGATAGATATAGATACAGATATAGATAGATATAGAGGAGATAGTCTATGTTATTGATTACAAAAAAAGACTTTCTCCCAGTAAGAAATGGTTCTAGGTTTGACTAAAACTCATGTAGCCTCATATCAAATCTGTAGCATTGACCACTAGTGAGTGGTGTAAGAGAAAGGTACAAGAATAAGACAAGAATGTTGCAATAATTTATATATTCCCAGCACCGTGACTGATGATTCAGAGGCTTCCTTAACTAGAACAGTTTTCTTCATATTTAATAGCCTGTGATAGATACTTGTCTTATTAATTTTTCTAATCCCTGTTAAAAAGTTTCTTATCTTAGAAATCCATTAATGCTGAAATTTATGTTTCCCAAATTTTACTTTTTTTCCATATTCATCTTCTCCATGTCATATCTGATTTACAGACCTCTATCACATTTTTTTTTTCTCTGCCCTTTCTTCTCCTACTTCCAGTTGTTGTTTTCCAAGCAAAAAACTCTTGGTCTTGTAATTTGTTCTTTATACAGGGCTGGTATGTTAATTCTTTTACCACAATGGAGTGGTTCAAACTTTGCTAAGATATTTCTGCTCATACTCTTACTATTTCTAATAGAAATATGGTCATATTCTGCTGTAGATATATCCACACAGTTCCTGTTGACAGGTGTAGGAATTTTCCATAAAAAACCCCTGAGATCCATAGTGTCTCTCTGTATGCAGCCCATCATTAGAGAAACAGCTCAGTTTATGCTAGATAGCTACTTTTTCTGCAGCTAAAATTTCTCAGAATGAACACAAACTTTTAGTTATAGTGGTGTAAATAGTGGTTACATCCTCAAGTAATGTGAACAGATCTATTGTTGACTAGTAAAGGGACTGATACTGGAGTTATACCTCTGCAGATCATATCCTACTGTAGGCAACTAGGTTTTTCACACATTAACCCAAATATATAGCTTGTTGCTGAAGAGACTATAGAAAATGGAGAGTTCTTCTGGGTCTTATAATGTATGCTTCTATCTCATTGAAAACAACCCAAATATATGTAGATAATTAAAGGCATGAATGGCTTATTCTTACTTTCCTAATGTATGTATTTTTAGAAGCCCATTAAAATAATTATATATTACATTAACATTCATTCTTGCAATTAACATTCTATTGTATGAATGGTTAATAATTACTGTTTACAGACTAATGGAGCTGTTAGATATGCAGGTGCTTTTAGTCACATTTGGAGATAGCACAACTCCTCACTTCTTTCTTGTAAGTAATTTTGACAATTTCAGATGTTACAGGTGCTGCTCAGATCTATATGATATAGTTGTTCAAAAAGAGATTGCAATGTGCTTTGTGTGAGTCTGCAGTGTAAACCAATCCGGGAGCTGAAAAACGTGGCAACAACTTACTTGCTAAGAGTTATAACTCAGCATGATAACCTGATCTGAAGTTTTTGAGCACAGAAACAGAAGGATTCTGGTAGTCATGAAGGCTCTTCATTGAGCTCTTCATGTTATTTATTGATTGGCACAAGGTCAAATCTACAAACAGACTTAAAGACTGTACTTGATAAATCTGAGCCACCTTAGGTAATCTCATGAGTATCAGCCAGTTCAAGTGGTAAAACAGTGTTCACAGAAGGTGTCACTCTAAACTGAAAAACTGCCTTTTTCCCTTTCTCTTATGAGACCTTTAAACTTGCACAGCATCTAAAAGCTAACAGGACCATAGAGGGTTAGTCTTAGGTCAGGGTCAAACTCTCACCCAGCTGTTCTCTCACTCCTCCTCCTCAACAGGACAGGGGAGAAAATAGGATGGAAAAGATTGTGGATTGAGATAAAGACAGGAATATCATTTACCAGTTACCGTCATGGGCAAAACAGGTTTATATGGGGAAAATTCATTTAATTTATAGCCAATTCCAATAAAAATTTGAGTAGTAGGAAACAAAAGGCAAACATTAAAAAAACACCCTTCACCTCTGACTCCTTCACCCACTCACTTCTGGGCTGCAGTCCTTCAGGGACACCCTGCTCCCGCCTGGGCTCTCCACGGCCGCAGCTCCTGCAGGAAATACCCCCCTGCTGCGGCCTGGGGCCCTCCCCGGGCTGCAGGGTGGGTCTCTGCTCCAGCGGGGTCTCTGCAGGGCTGCAGGGGATCCCTGCTCCGGGCCTGCAGCACCTCCTGCCCTCCTCCTCCTGCGGCCTCGGGCTCCCTCTGCTGCTGCTCCCTCCTTGGCTTCCTCCTCCTCTGCCTCTGCCGCCTTTGGCCCTTTCGGAAACCTGTTTCCCCCCCCGGCTGGTGCCCCCAGCTTGGCTGACAGGGATGTTCCCTCAAATAAGGAAAAACACTTTATGAAAGACATCACGCACTATGTAAGATATATAGAGTCTTATATAAACCTTCAAGACTCTTTAATTTCTTTTCCTGATCTAAGGATTTATGGCTCAGAAAGTTATGGAAATATGTGCAGCGTAGTTAGAGACATTCTGGTAAGAGATTTGCCATATTTCTTCAACCCTCCTGTAAATGGCTGTGGTTCTATTTATAGGTACTATGCAAAAGCCCTGTAGAAAGATGTCTGAAAAAAGGGTTTTGACAATAGGCATATATCTTTGTTAATAAGTTCCTTTGGATATCTGAACAATCTTCCAGGATGTCTTCTCTTCTCATTTCCTTTCTCTTATATTAATTAATTTTCTCATCATCACTGATGGATATGTTTCAAACAAGCTGTAGTATGTCAAACTGATTTATAGAATAAAATGTATATTTACTATTCCTGGATCCTTCCTCAATTAATATTCTAAAGAGTGTGCGATTTATACATTTAGGGAGACAATTTGTCAGGGCAATTGCTATTACCTCTTCCTCTCTTAGCAACAGCAGTTCTTACAGTAAAACTTCAGTATATACATGAGGGCTCTTATAGTCCCAGGCTCACACACATAGATTCCATATTTGTAGATGGAATTGAATTTTAATTTAGATTTTAATTTAGTATGCAAATAATCTACATTAACTACAGTTAGCTTTGGGTTTATGTTGCCAGTTAGCTTTGATTTTATGTTATCCTTCTGTTAATCCATCAATCAAAAATATAGAAATGTTCAACTAGTTTGACAGCAAAGACCTCACCCTTTTTTAGATTTGAACACATGAGTTTGTATCCGCAAAATGAAAGATCAGCTTCATTAAATCAGAACACCCATGGAATGAAAAAAAGGACAAGGTTGCTGCCATGACAGCAGGCCTGGTAGAACTGAGTAAGTACCAAGTCCTCAATTCCTATGTTCACACATTGGTTTATTAGCACTAGATAATATCATAGGTGTTTTAAGAGGGTCTGATTTAATGTGTGTTGTAATAAAGTAAACAAAATAAAACTTCTCAAAATGTTTGTGTGTTATCTGACACTGACAGAGAACAGACGCTGATGTTTGTTAGTCAAATATTCAGTTTAATCTTGTTACACTTTATTGAGTCTATTATCTCTCAATGAGTGGCAGTAACTACTATTAGCAGGGTGAGTAAACATCAGGGAAAAAAGAATTGCACTGAAACATCTGTTTTTCAGATATTCAATTAATATGAATGGTCATTAACAGGGCAGTTCTCAAAAAGATACAGCAAGAGGTCAGAAGTTTTCCTAATGTAACTGTATTTCATTACCATAAACCCACTCAGTGAAATAAATTCCCTGTTTTTTCAAACCAGGACTTTATGATTCAGTGAGTTTGGTTAATGGGACATGGAGATTTCACACTAAGTAATTGGTTCAATTTAGCCTAAGTTTGCAGTCCAAGGAAAGTGGTTACCTGGTAGTGGTGGTGCAAAAGGAAGTGTTGATTTCAAATGAACGTGGACCCCCAAAGTTATTTTTGTCTTCACACCTAGTGGCAGATTTGTTAGTCAGTTTTCTTTTTTACTACAGTCTGTGCAGGAACATGAGCGAGAAACATCTCTCCTCATATCAGTGAGCTAAGCAACAAGAGACTTTGAGAAGTTATTTTAGATCACTAAGAAGTTGGGTTTAGATCACTAAAGCTTTGTTTTTAGATCACTAAAGTTTGGGGGTTTTGTTTTTGTTTTTTAGATCACTGTTGCATGACGGTATAAATGTGATGACAAAAGTAAGTATATTCCATGACAATAGGAATGCTATCTAGCTCCAGGGACAGTGTCCTGACTAATATCTCAGCTACGTAGCAAAATGATATAGAAATTACAAAAAACAAGTCCCCTTCCATCGTTCTCTGTCCCAGAATTGTTGATATACAGGAGTCTTCATTTCATACTCAGGTGGTGCATTGCTAAGGGACCAAAATGAGAGAAACTTAATGCTGTTATACTGTGCATCACTGTATTTACTCTGTTGGTTGTTGCACTAAGACATTTTCTGTAAATTGAATTGAGGAAAAGTAAAACAAATACAGTAAAGATACCATCAATCCCTTAGAAGATTTTGACTATAAAGAGCAATGTTTGTACTGAAAAAAGAAGATACAAAAAATAATTTCCATTCCCGTTATCTATATGCAGGTGGTCTTTTTTTTTTTTTTTTTTTTTTTTTTTTTTAACTGAGAACAAGATAAACAATGAAAACCAATTTCAATAAACATTATTTAAATAAGAAAATTAAATTAAAAATTCAGTTTCATTATGTTTTATATTTCCTCATATTGCTGATCTCTAACAGCCACTACATGGAAAAGCATTGCAAAAGGGGAATGGTCTTTCATATTAAAGGGTGGTTTCTACTATTTTGCTTATTCATGGCATGTGGTTATAAGAAACAGATAGTGACAATGATTGACCTGTAGAGAAAAAAAAAATAAAAAAGCCACACAACAAACAAAGATGAATAGTTGGGCCAAATGTAATGAACAACCTATCTTTTTAGCCTGATCATGAAATTATGCATTGATTTACGTGACTTCATCTGGTTAATAATTTCTCCTCCATTTTTTGCTGATCTAACAGATGACTCAATGAATGATGAAATCTGTGCTTCCTAGAATTGGGAAATATGTTCCAGGTCCAGGAAAGAAGTCGTGCATCTGAGTTGATTTTATACCCTAGCTCATGCTCAGGAGGGAAGGACCATTAAACCTATATAAGTTTAAGCATATACTTTTACCCCAAAAAACTCAAAAGGACTTGACCACATGGAAACAGAACTCAAACATATATGAAATAAGCACAATCTCAGATATTTTTCAGTATTAAAGAATGGTGAGTAAAAAAGCCCTGTGGACTTATTTTCTCTAAAAACCTGTGTGACAGGTGTTTCCTGAGCATGTTAATGGAGTCAGTGCTGTAGCAGATACTGATGAATGCTAGTCCTACAATCCTCAGCCTATCAATAACATCAGAGCAGTTTATCTCAACCCAAAACTATAATCTCATAGTTGACAATTTCTTCATGGCAGAGAATATAGTAATTCAAATCTTTCCTCTCATTATCTTCTGGAATGACTCTGTCTCACACGTTTCTCCTTATAAAATACGGTGATATCACTTTTATACCCCGCAACGGTATTTTAGAATAATCATATTAAAGATTTCGGCACTCCATAGTGTTCATCCACACATGGATTATGAGTAGATATTGCAATGAGTAGTAGAAAATTTGGTGTCTATGAATTTTCTGTCAAGCCTCTGAGGGCACTCACAGCTTGCAACTAGTTTAGGTTGGAAGGGACCTTTAGGGGTCTGGTGATGGAACACACCCATCAATGATCCCACATTCTGTCCTGACCTTGGCCTGTCCCCCATCCCCAGGGAGGTGTCAGAGCGCAGTGCTGGTGCTGTCCCCTAATGTGCCCAGTGCCCCCTGGTCTGCCCTGTTCCTGGCTGGGGTGTTCGAACCAGCCCTGACACCCTGAAAGAGTCTCCATGGCCCCTGGCCCCAAGGAACTGCCAGCCCCCATAGCACCCTGACACTTCTGGAGTTGTACCACAATCATAAATGCTCCACCTTAATTTAAAAATAATTCAATTTTAAAATAAATGGTCTCCCTGTTGCTTAAATGATAATAGTTAACTATCTTCCAAAGTTGTCCCGATAGACCCTTTTATTTTTAATGAAGGTGTTCAAATTAGGCATGTTTGTGCCTCTGAAAAGGAATATTAGATCAATTATCTAGGCAGGGTTCCTCTGCATTGTTTGTTACACTATGGCCAAAAACAATGAGACAAGCCTTTGCATCCACAAACTACTGATTGTCTCAGGGAGTACAGGGATACTGAAGACTTGTTCTCTTGGGAACACCAGTGCCTGATGCTGAAGGGGTTTTCATGTCCCAGTGATGGAGTTCATAACACCTCCCTCTAGAGAGGATTTGCTGACATCTAGCAAAGACACAAAGAGTTTGTGTCACATCCTTTCATATGATATTGTGGAAGGGGAAGACGTGTTAACGGCCTCTCTTCTCTTTGAAGCAGCTATTAGGTGCTAACGCTAAGATTCACTGAAGGAATTATATTTAGAACCTTTGTCAAAGGTCTTTTTGGTTAGACATAAAAACTGTGCTCAAGAGATATTTAAGGTAAATTTATATACAAACACATGCAAAAGCTGTATAATTGCACAAGCATCACTTCTTTAAGAAAAAAACCCGATGAATTAGATGTGCAAGCTACATATCTTGGAACTGTTGGGAGGACTCAAGGTATTACTCCCAGTTTTCTTCTTTCTGTTCTGGTAGTTTGCTTTATTTCTTTGCCAAAAAGCTATGAATGTTCTTGCAGATTTTCAGGAACACAAATTTTTGCAACATATCAAACAGTATGACCCTTGCAAAAGCAGGATGAGGCTGCAATACAGGCAGAGTGCAGGGAACAGTGCCAGAAGCCATCAAAACCACAGACCAGAATTGCTGTTTCCATGATTGCCACTTCAGAGCTACTAGTTCAGGCTCTCAGGTATGTACTTTAAACATCTTCTAGTTCTAAAAGAGTAAGCAAGCTTGGTGGACCCTTCTGTGAAAGTTTTAAAAATGTAATTAGCTTATTTCAAACTGCTACACAGTTAAAAGTTATCTAAACTGCTACATTTCCTGCAAGTGTGTTGAAATGGCAAACTAAAGGAAATTAATAAATGAATACAAAATCAAATTGTTTTCTTTTTTGCTTATGCAGTTTGTTTCACAATAGCAGAAACTGCAGATTTTATGTCAAATGTCAGACAATTTTTTATAATTTAGGGGATGATTGACCTATCAGCTGACTCTGATATGTGGGACTGGTATAATTTTTTTATTTTCTATTGCGGGGTGAATGATTCACAAGCATATGTCTACAGTACAGATGGATTCTTAGATAAGTTATTGATTTATCTGAATCAAGTGTTTCTCATATTCCTGTCCAAGTAAGCATTTTTGAATTTAAAACTCTGAGTAGAACAATGTCTGTAGATACTTGGAAATTTGCAATTGCTCCAAGGGATAAATTCTGCCAATGACATTTTAGATCAGCATCTGAGTCAGTGCTTTGGTGGCATGTAGCTGTGAACCCTTGAGCTAATAACCCCTCAAAATGATACTTTCAAGAACAGTATTTTTTCTCATTTTCATCTCCTCAGATTGCCTGCAGCAATGGCTGACTCAGTTATCGATTAGTAAGGTGAACTCTAATGAAGCTGAAGTAAGGGACACTCAGTTGAACCTGGTTGCATGTCAGTGCTGAATTTCACTTATTACTGTAGTGAAAGCATATTGTCTTACTATATTCATTGCTGTCATGCTGTACTTTAGAGCTGATCGGGTACTGAAACCTTCTGGAAAGCATCCAATTCTAAATTCATGTACTAAATAAATAAGATGGACATAGATAAAATTACTGTCCAACAATACAGTGATAAGTTTTCATTTAATATGCAGTCCTCTACAGTAAAACATGTAGTTTTAATTTCAAAGGATAATTAGAGAGATGTTCTCAGTTTCAGTGTAATTCAATATAAACAATTCTTTTGTTTCAAACTGGATTGCATTACATCAGATATAATTGTTAAAAACAATGTTTTCTGATATACATCAACGAGTGCTCTTGTAGCAAAAGAGACTGGTTTATTGAAATACTTTTTTTCCCCCAAAAGTTTTTAAAAATTTATACGTTGTATTATAAGTATCTCCTTAAAGAGGTATGCTGTCAAGAAGACTACTAGAAAAGTTATATTGGAAGGCCACAACCCAGTGGTCAGGAAAACAAAGGTAAGTTACCTTTCTGCTACTGAGTTTAGTCAGTGTCCTGCTTTTTGCTATGCTAGCATCTCAAAGGCAAAGGTTTTGATTCAGTAAAGAATATAGCAATGCATTTAAGTCCTAAGATAAGGATGGGAGAAACTACAATTTATTTGAATATTAAATCACTACTGAATTCTGGACCTCTGTGTGGGAAGACACATTTTCTTTTCTGCCTTCCCCTCTTCACTGAAGGAATGCATTTATTTAATTTAATTTAATTTAATTTAAT
>NW_010320044.1:0-11047 GCF_000700745.2 Antrostomus carolinensis
ATTCTATGATTCTATGATCTGCATAACTACCTGCTTGTTTCATCCACTGTCTAGAAGCTCACCCTGCCAATGTCTGTGCCTTTCCAGGGCTGTGTTTCCAAGCAGTCTGCAGGTTTCCATGAGCACCTCAGCACCTCCCAGGACTCGGGATGCCAGGGTGCACTGCAGTTCCCATTGAATCCACCATCCTCCAGCAACCCAGAGCTGCCAGGGTGCCAGATTCTGGGTTCCACTGGCACTCTCCACAGATGAGCAACGCACACCCATTGCACAGTGAGAATTCCTTCACAGGACCCACAGCTCAGTTAACAGCTACAACATGACAGGATTCACTGTTGCTACATAGCTGTTTTGGATGCCTCTAAATCTGAGTTTACAGGACACTTGTGCAGCGGGAGAAACACCAGGAAGCACAAGCTGGCATACTTTCATTTCCCTCCAAATGCAACATAATTTCTTAGTACCTTGCCAAAGGTTTTGTCAAGTCTAATTTTAAACCTTACAAATAACCTGGCTTTTACCACTTCCTTTGGGAAATGAATCAACAGCCTATTATATTTCACTGATGGCCACCCAATGCGAGGGTAGGACAGTAACATCACACCCCAGGAGTCAGCTCAGAAGATGAAACCCAAGGACTTTCCTGAATAATTTCTCTATAGTAGGTACATGATTTCCTCCAAAACTCTCCTCCAAAAGAAGATGCAGTTTTTATCCATTTGCTCACCCCCTCCACACACACCCCAGTTACACATAACCCTTCTGCATGTCTCCACCACTGTGATCTGTACTGCAGCTCCTATAGTGTGTAAGATGTACTTCCGGACACGATTTCCCGGGCAATTTAACCCCAAGGATACTACAGCATCCTAAAAAGTTGGCTCATAACAAGTTTTGTATGCAGAAAAAGGCACTTCATATACTGAAGAGACTCGTACTTTGCTACTACATATTTGGAGATGGGCAAGAATCCAAGTGAGCTATGTCACCCAAATCCAAATGAACTTATTTTCTCTCTGCTACATTGTATTGGTCAGAGACATAGTAAAAAAACAAAAAATTCTGTAGAGTTGAGAGAAAGGACAACCCTTCTTCCGCACATGGAGCCTTAAACAGGTCATGCAACTGTGCCACCATAAATTAATTGAGCGTTGTTTGGCACAGATTTAGGAATCATGGTACTGTAGGTTTACAAGCTATGCCATTAGGAACAGACACTTAAATTCATAAACAACAGATGGGCATTAAACACATTTATAATACTATATATCATGTCCCCTACAGGACAAAGCTGGAGAAACTGCTGTAACTCACCTCCACATTGGTAGATCTTACAGGATACATATATATCATATGGATACAATTACATTTCCCTATTGCTAACTTTTTTTTGGGGGGGAGGGGAAACACCTGGATAAGAAAATTGCAGATGTCACTGAAACACAAAAAGCATTTTGGTGATACTCTGAACACAGACAAGATGTATTTATTTATTTTTTTATTTTCTTTTTAGCTTTAGTAGAACTTTAAACTCTACGATCAGCACTTAGGAAATTAACATTAGATTCCTTTTATTACTAGATAGCAGTAATGAGCCTTTTTTGTTATTTCATGGTTGGATTATTAAAATAGATAAGGTTTTTGTCAGATTTTTAGATATTTAATTGAAGCTGCAAGGAAATGCTTAATAGCTTCAAAACCAAAACTAAATAAGATACTATCTGAGAATTATGCACAGTTTGTTCAGACAATGGAACTGAACCTCAGATGACAGTCATGTTTTCTGATTGTTTCTGCAATTTATTTTAATAAGCCTTGGACAGTAAGTTAAAGTGTAAATTATTTCCAGAATAAATGGAGCATAATTTATCACCCTGGACTATATGTTAAAAAATTACATTTCTCCTTAGAAATATAAAGGAAAGGTTTTAACGAAAATGATAGGTAAGTTTCAAAAATACCTTTTTGATATGCAAATTACTATTTTAAGGAAACATTTAATGATGGTTGATAGAAAGCATTAAAATATTAGTATGGAACAACATAATGATATTTTATATATATATTTATTAGGCCACAGTTTCAGAATATCCTAATTACTGATTATTAATGAAGCCATTTTGAAGTATACTGTGCGAGTCTGCCACCATGGCCACTTAAAAATTCACTAAACTATGTTAGCATTTCTGAATGATGTCTGGGAGAGTAGCCAAGGTTTTTAGTAGAGCTCAACTTCTGAATCTGGTCAGCAAAAGCTGGCAATATATTTCAAACAACAAACAAAACACCACTTAATTGAATGATATTTATTTAGCTGAAAACGTTCAATGGGAACGCTTCTGAAATTCATCTCTGTGCTTCAGCTCTTTTCCCTTTAGGAAAAACTCTGTTCAGAGGCATCTAAGAGGTCCCACAGCCCAGGCAGGTTATCGGCTTGGGCAACCACACTAGTGATGCACACAGTCTCAAGAAGAGATACAGATGTCTATGTGCCAGCACTTGTCTTACACCCCACTGCAATAACTAGACTGCAGAAATCTTTCACCAGTGGTACTCTCCTCAACACCTCCGCTGCCCTGGCCACATAATGCTGGGTAAAAAAAAAAAAAAACCAAAAACAAACCAACAAAACTGTTTATACCCCAGACAGTTATCCACAGCATCGAGCAACAGTTGTTGTTTATGCTGCAGAAGTTGGCAGACTGGAAAGGACAGTGTTATTATGGCACCTGAATAATAATTGTATTTTTTCTCAACTCTAGCATTTGACATTGAGGCACTATGCACAATAGCAAAGTCACAAATCTGTTATGACACATCAAACTGTACTGCATGAACTATACTAGGGTAATTTTCCAATGCAAGAACTTAAAATGCATCATTTATACCCAGTTGAACACATTTGCACTGCAATGTGACATCTAAAAAACTAAAGTTAGTTCCTGAATGCATAAGCAAGGAGGAATGAAGTATTTCGCAAAATAGTTTCCACTATATTCATTCTAGCACAACTCTGTAAACAGCTGTGCTCACACAAAGTCCAGATAAGACAATGCAGAAGCACAGCCTGCATTTAACTTGAGTATGTGTCAATCTATTAGCCAATATAAGAATCCAAAGTTTTAGTTAAATTGTGTAAGGCGTAAATGACCAAAAAACCCTTTTGCTTGCAAAAGACTTGCATATACACAAAGCTCTAGTCTGTCTCCTCCTCTCAGTTCTTTTGTTCCCAGGTGGAATTCTGTCCTCTACACCTGTCTGTTGGACTTTCTGCTTCTATCATCCTTTCTAAAATGGTGAAGGAAAAGACAGAGAGGTAAAAAGGAAAGAGTCAATAATGAAGTTTAAGATGGAACAGGAGGGGGTGAGCAGAGCAATCTCCCTAGATAACCATTCTGTTTTAAATAACTGCTTACTGGCTAAATTCTATAATTACCAATGCCATGTACTAAAATGTTATGAATCCAAACTTAAAAGAAAAATTAAAGAAGTTTCTATATGCCTCTGTATACTTTAACCCTTAAGAATTCTTTTTTGTTTGTTTTTAATTTAGACAAGTTTTACCAATTTAAAGAAAAATTTAAAAAATATATATAGACAATCCTAGATTTACCATAAATCAGTTGTTCATTTTAAAACTATAGTCTTATGTTGATAGGATCTTCTTTTGTTTTATCTAATTCAAGTCAGGTAGCAGAAGTTAAAGTTAAACTCAGTCTAGTAAGCAAGCTTCTAAAATTTTAAATTATAATTCTACATAAAGGCCCAGAAGGAGCTTAAAGCAAGTTTAGGTGATGCTGAGCAGCTCGTTTTTTCTGCCCCTCCTGTTCTCCTTCAAGCACTTGCTTCCTGTTTCCGGTATTATGACAGGCAGCAGTTAGAGAACATTTAACAGATAATGAGAGTCCTAAGTGGTGTGAATACTAAACCATATGAAAGCTCACAGAGATCAATGAAATCTGACAGCTTCTCTCCTATGCTGCATTTCTCAAGGAAGGGGTAGAAAGAGGGTTTTATACATTTTTATTTTGGAATACATTTCCCAGCATCATTCAATTTAACATAAAAGGAGCAACCTGGGTACGCTAATCTTATGTCACATTCAAGTAGCATTTAGTTATATTTTTCTGATTCATAAAACTGCATGTTTTTTCACAGAGATGTTTTGGCATTAATGTATTCAGTACATTTAATGCCATTTCACATACTCTAATTATGCTAAAGTTAGGTAAGCACTTAAAGTAGAGGTGAACTTTTCTAACTTTCTGTACCTTTTAAATATAACAAAGCACTTCATAAACAAAGGATATTATTTCCATAGATTTGGTTCCTGCCTCAGTTTCTCCACCCTATTAGAAAGCAGGTGATTGACCTATACCACATTGAATTGTGACAAGCAGAGATAGGAAACTATCCTATGCTCTATAGTAAAAAGAAAGGAATTTTATCCCTAATGGATATACCCATGAAGAAGATTATGAAATCTTCCTCCTCTGAAGGAGGACAGCCTTCAGTTATGTCTTTACAGGAAGGAAGGAAAGCCAGAGGCTGCCAGGACAACACAAGTGGCCACTGCCAGAATCTCTCTGGTTCTGTTCGCTGCTGCCAGGGATGATCTGCAGATTAATGTGACTGCATTTCAGAAATATAGATGGGAAAAGTCAAGATAAGAGTTGCTGCCTTTGAAGCTGGATGCAAGTACTCCATCAGGGCTATGAAGGAGGATTTTGCGGCCTCTGCAGGATGATGCATTGGTCACACAGTCACCAAAAAGACACAAGCTAACATTTCAAGTTGCATTTAAATTACGGCCTTTGGAAACTAGCAAAGTTGTCTCTACTTCTACCAGCTGCTCCTGCGTGTTCTTTAAATAAGCAAGTCACTTTAATGCCCAGTTACTCAAAACATATGATTTCTTAGGCTAAGTACACTTACTTGATGAATAGCTAACTTCTCTAAAATTTCCTTTTTCTAGTACTTGTTCTTGAAGAATCCAGTTTTCCAAAAGCTGATTGAATAAAATAATTATCACTTAAACCAAACCAACTTTTATTTAGTGTTTGCTCAAGGTGTTGTTAAAAGTAATCAAAATCCCAAAATAAGTAAACAAAGAAAAAGTTACACTATGATGTATGAAACCTGTGCAACCTGAATAAGCAGGAAACATTTTGCAAGAACCTCTAGAAGCCCAATGAAAGGCTAAACAAAGCAAGTCCACTATTTAAAAACTGTTAACACAGAGCTCCGCTAGCTTTTTCAAATGTAGTAATCCAGTTACAGCCTGACCAAATCTACCAATATTTGTATAATATTAAGTTAGAAGATCACATGCAAGTTTAGGCAGCTGCATGCAAAAATTAAGCATGACCTTCAAAATTGAATATGAAGCTGTCAAGTCAAGTAACAGCAACAAAAATAGGTTCTTCAAAGCCCCTTTTTTGAAGCAGCCAAAATTAAGCTGGATATTACCAGATGTAGTATTTCCAAAGACTAAAATGAGTGATCAAAAGACTACTTTATGTGCAGCTAGGGACAGAAATAATTAAAGTTGTCTTTAACCCTGGCTCTCCCAGGGCCACCTAATGGAACTCAAAAAATTCTACAATTCTGAGCAGCCAAAATTAAGCTGGATGTTACCAGATGTAGTATTTCCAAAGACTAAAATTCTCCAGTTTGCAAATATATATTTTTATGTTAATTCCACTTTTTAAATGGCATTAATGAAGATTATGTCTACTAGTCTGTTTTGCTAGAATCTGAATAATTTCACATGGTATTCATTTAGGATGGCTACCTCTTCCTATTAGATAAGTAACATAAGAATCATGCTAGCATTGCTGTGCAACAGGCTATCCATAATTAAATCACCTAGGCATTGTGGTACATCAGTATTATTGGTCCTCTCTACAAAGAGCATGCAGTTAGGTGTGTCATTCTGCAGTCACTGAGCAGCACAACAAAACATAACAAGCAAAGGACTACACTACTAGAAACTACTAACCCTGTATTTACACTTTATAGTAGCTATTTTTTTTTTTTTTTAATATTCAGATAGCTAATGTCTCCTTACTTCATATATTCCCATAAAAATTTTAGAACACTGGAAGAAAAAAAAATAAATCAGTGAGATGCACTGGGCTTATTGAGTACTACCCACAAGGAAGCCAGTATTCAGTGCACATTTTATGGACAAGCTAAAGCTGAGGATGGGGGATAATCTAACTTTTCTAATGGATTTCAAGGGAACTAAAATCATGTGTCAGCTAAAGGTTTGCTCAAGGTCAGTGAAAAACTAGCTAGTATATATGCAACTATAACAAAATGCATGTTCTCGTAACAGTCTTTATAACCAAGGAATTAAAATTAATTTCAAGGTTCATGCAATAAAATGACATTATGAATAACAGTTATAAGCTGGCCTACTTATTTTGAGAGAGGCAATACAGACTTCATTTTTCACATTGCATTTCATATTCCATTTTTTGGTTGCAATAGAGCCTGAAAAGTCAGGCATTGCATAAAAAAATTCACAATGTGTAATCCTCTGATTATCATTCGAAAATGTAGGGGCCTTCTGCAGATATTGTATCTTAAACCACTGAAGTCTTATGATAAAATATTTTTTTTTTTTTTAATATAAAAATAAAGAAAAGTCATACAAAGGAAGAGAAAGCTGGGAGGGAAGGGGCTGGGAGGTGCAACTCCAGCTTGGGACCACACTCCCCAGGCTGAGCGGGCCCACAGACATGGCCAGCTACTGGCCATGGGCAAGCTGCGTGGCTGTGTTACAGAAGACTTTAAAGGCAAATAACTCAAACTCATGTCCTTTTTATTAAGCTGTAGTCGTACCCATGTTTATTTAATTGCTCTATAAAATGATCAGAATTAAAACCTTCACATGCTCTCAAGTCAGTAATTTGATCTATTTTCTCCCTCTAGCGATTATGGGCAAGGTACAGCTGGAGGAAGCACAACTCGAAGTCAAGAACTATCTCAGGTTAGGGAGTGTCAAGAGCTTACAGGGTATATGGCGATTCCTGTGTATTTCCACCAATATAGAAGAAAGTGTTAATTTAGGTCAATGTCAGCAGAAATGTAAAATACACAATTTGAGTCCCCATGATCATCAGCTACTCAACATGACAGGCCTTTGGAGACAGCAGACAGCAGATCTCCAAGCATACCTAGATACACAACACGGAGAAGAACGAGAAACTCCGTTATTCAAGTGTATGGCTTCAGATCTTCAGCTGGGACCCATTCCTTAACCTGGATGAATTAATTAGTAAACAGAGAGAGTGCAGTCAAAAGCTCATGTGCAAGAGAGAAAGAGAGCAAGCATACCTATGATGAAAATATTAAGAATGATAGAACTGATTTACTTGATCAAAGATTTTCATGTAAGATGTCAAAAGAGAAAATCAGGGCAAACAAACAGCATTACTTCTCCTTGTGTACACTTCCATCATCAGTTATCTACGGGTTAGGGGTAAACAGAGGCTTTACCAAAACAACATTTTCAATAGTTCTTAATGCTATGGTTGGACTTGATGATCTCAAAGGTCTTTTCCAACCAAAAGGATTCTATGCACTTTTCTTAAACTTGTCTAATGGCTTTCAAAGCGATTAATAACATGGTTAGCAGAAGTGAACTCCCCTATTTAAGTATGCATTGTGTGGAAAACTATTTATGTCTGGCACTTAATATTTTCAGTAGGTATTCCTTGACTTCTCTATTGTGAGGAAGACTGAAGAGTCTTCCTTATTTGCTTTGCTCACTCCATTTATATGCCAGTGTCCATTATCTTGACATTTGTTTTCCAATCAGTGTTCTAAACTTTTTAATTTCTCCTCACATAGAAGCAAATTCCATTAAAAAAACAACCAAACACAAACAAACAAAATAAACCCTACCAAAACTTAAAAACATAAAAATCAATGTGCCCATTCTCTTACCCTTTATTTTCTGAAGTGTTGTTAAAAACCATTTTTATTTTCTCTCATCCCTCTGGTACTGGAGTTAGTTTAAGCGAGAAGTTACACACCATACTGAGCAGTCTGGCAACTTCACACTTGAAATTTAAAAGCAACCATATGACTCTGGCAATTCATTGTTATTTATTTTACCATCCTGTTCAACATTTTTTAGCGATATTTCATTTTGATACAGGCATGCATTTGAAGAATTACCAATTTATGTCAACTTCAAGGAACTCTTTATATGAGGTGAGTGTATCAAATGCTATATGGAAATTAGACTTAACACTTCTCTGCCTCCTTTTGACAAAAATTTTAGTTCCAAGCTAGCAAAAGCTCTAACCATAACGTTAACAGACTGGTTGGGAGTCATTCATTGTCTCCCCTTTTAAATAATTCCACTTTTCACAGTTAAACATTAGACTGGGGCTGAGCACAAGAGAGACTAGTATTGATCCCAGAGTGGATGGATTATTGATTTCCAATGTAATAATCTCTCATATCTTGTGTACAATAAGGGAAATCTGCTGGTAACTCCTTTAGACATACTGATTAAGAAAACCCTAATTTTTTAGTATTTTATATGTTTAGATATTTTAAATGCAAGGTAAGAAGCTTGATGCTAGCAGTTAAGTTTTAGCTATTTAACATTTTTTTCCAATTTTTCTTAGAAAATAAGGTAACAAAATTACCCTGCTTTTTGTGCATTGCTGCACAGCAAACCCTGTAACAGAAATAATTAGGCTGCAGCCTTTTGAAAGCTTTTGTTTTGTTCCAGAACACCTGTGAAATTCTTGTGTATGTGTTACATCTTACCTATGACTCGACTTCAGGTTTCATATAATTTTTTAGTCTTCTTGTGCAATTTTACATAAGGAAGAAGTATGACTTCAGGATAAAATGAAAGAGGAGCTACATCCATTTGTCCCTACTAAGACCATTACAATGCCAGTGACTATGGAGGGACTACATGGATCATTAACACGTTAAGGCATTAATGACTCCTTTGAAGCTATTCTTATCCAACATGTCGATTTCTACTGAAGCAGGCTATCATGCATATTAACAATATTACTCAGACAGTTATATCTATAGCAGTATCATTACTCAGACTCTTCACTGCATGAGTAGATCATTTTTGAAAACCTCACAATGTAATAGTTTTGTAGTAAACTAAGACTCTACATGAAGGTAAATGTAGCAGTGTGTAAAACTTCAATCTGCAAATGCTCACGGGACATATTAATGCTCAAGACCCCCTTAAAGCAATTCCTACTCAGACCAAATGAAAGATAACGATGCAGAGACCAAAGAGGTCAGGGCTCAGTGTTACTGGTCTCGTGGGCTGAGTGAGGGCAGGAGTTACGATTGCCTGGAACGAGCCCTGCCATATGCCTGTTCCTTCCTTGCCCCCACCTAATCTCAGTCATCCACCTCCCAGATCACATCCCGTCAGTGTGTAAAATATACAACTTACCACTAAGCTTTCAAAATTCTTCCCATAAGCAGGCCAAGAAGTCAATTTTAGAGAAAGTGAAAGCTCAAGGTAGTCAGGGGAGCCAGGGAGAGAGAGTGGGAAGTTTTAGGGACTTGTTTCGGTTTGTGTAAATGAGATTAGGGAGCAGGAAACAGTTGGAAGGATAAAAGGCTTCAATATGAGTTGAAGAGAGAGAAAAAGACAGATCCCTCCAATTAAAATTGGCTGTACTCTACTGCCAAGGCTTTTTGAGCCCCACTTGGATTGACTGCAAAAGACAAGGCCACAGAATTGCTTGTCAAAGTGTATATGCAGTAAACTTATAGTAGGATAGTTTTTTTTGTCTGCACTACATGATCTAAATCTCTAATTATTAAATAGACTCAGTCTGTAGAAAGAGAGGTGTGAGGCTGAATCCTTCACTTGAGTACACACTCAGGAATATTGTAATAAAAATATGCAGAAGGATGTTTTTCTCCCTCACTTCCAAATGATGGATTTCTCCATTCTAGAAAAATGATGGATGTTCTGTCAAACACATGAAAATCATTTAGCACCACGTACTCACAGAACATTAGGTTAATATTTGGATGTCTCCTTGGAAGGCATTGCTTGCTTATCCTGCTATTTGGATTGCAGCACTATAAAGCAGCCCTATGCCAAACAACTGATTTTTGGTGTCTTAAAAGGCACTATAAATTAGTCTTTGTTTTGGAAAGGGAGAAGAACAACAGAAGACTTACTAGAGGGTGGGGAACCTTGGCAGTGCTTGGGGTTTTTACAGTAGAAGAATAAACAGAACAGAAAACCCCACAAAACGGAATAACAGCTAACCGCCAAACCATGCCACTACTGTTGAATAAAAATAACTTAAAGCCAAACAGCTGATGAGGCATATCATCTCTGGTCTTGAGGCTATTATTCAGAAATATCTGCTGTTGTGCATAGTTAAGCACACATTAGTTTAAGCAAAGAGTAGGCTTATTTGGTTTGTACCTCACTGTTTCCAGCAAGACAGTGGACATTACCATGAAAATAATAAAGTTCTTTATATAAAGAACCTGGATCTGACTCTGATGCATTCTTCATGCTGATGAGTTGCAAAAGGCCGGCAATGAAAACAACATCTGAAAGCTCAGGGGAAAAAAAAAAAAAGAAAAGAAAAAAAAAAGAAAAAAAATCAGTATTGGATACTGAAGTATCTGCTACTGCAATATCATACTATTAACTGCTAAGGACTGCATAAGTTAGCTTCATAAATTAAGTCATCATTATCCTTATAAGATTAATCTGTGGTCTGAATAAAGATTTTTACTTAAAAAAATATTTTTAATCCACTCACAAAGGCAGGAAGAATAATATAAAAATGCAGCATTTGCATAATATGCGCTGTATGAAGAATAACATTAAAGCCTCCATATAAATCTAAAGAATAAAAGAATGCAGAGGCCAGTCCGCGGAAAGCAACAAAATGAAAAAAACTAAAATACTATGCAGCAGCTTTCATTTACTGCAATTATCTCAGAGTTACTAGAGAGGTATTGTTGTTTCTCTAAGTAAATGCAACATCAGCTGCCTGGGAAAGCTATCCTG
>NW_010320044.1:11072-65060 GCF_000700745.2 Antrostomus carolinensis
TGGCTGTGGCAATGATTAAGGCAATATGTGGTTATCTAGAAGCAAATGAGGTGGTATGTAAATTGCATCCCTAAATCTGCAATTTTAATTTACTGCCAGATAATACCATTCAAGAACTACAAACAGCTACATAACTGTAGAGATACAGTCCTCCTTCAGTTCCAAGCACAAAAGCCGACAGTGTGATTCTATCCATGGCTTTCTTCTGGGAGAGAAACCTCAAATATTTCTTCAAGTGTTCAGGCACATTTTCAGTTGCACTGGTATATGATTGATGTAACGCTGTTTCAAAATTATTATCTAGATGCAGTTTTACTGTATTAAATCCTATTTCAAAGTTATCTCCTAGTCAGATACAGATTTAATAGTTTTAAATATTCTAGGAAAAGTAACTATTAGTTCCTTGGATGGCCAAGGAAATCCACATAGATTTCTTTAGTAGAAATCATTCAGAGACATCTTAAACACTCTTACCTAGAGAAAAAGAGTAATAAATAAAAACCTCGGATCTCCAAATGATGACAGTATAAAATGATGAAAAGAGGTTTGTTGGGTTAGATCAGCTGTTGTTGTCACTTTGTTGATATTTATGGTTCCTAAAAGGATTGAGGTCTATCATTCTGAAAGAGCAGAAAACAGCCATAGTTTCTCATCTATACTGAAACTTTCTGGAACAATAACTATCAACTGCCCTCCTTTAGTTAAACAGTAACAAAAATCCACGAGAATAAGGCATACCTCACTATAAACTAAACATTATTTTTAATTGAAAGCTTATGATACTGAATTTAACCTCTGACTAACATTACCTTTTTCCATTGCAATCCAAGCTGAAAATTGCAAACCTGTCAAACATTCCATGTAGGCTGACAGATTGTGCTGGAGTTTTACATTTTGGTATAAATTAATCCCCATAATCCCCAGACATTATCATATGTTGCCAAAAGCCCCATTATACTATTGCATTTTGCCTATCAGAAAATGAACAGTAGTCATTTTATTAAACACTTCTGCAGACTACCATATTTTGTGGTATTTACTGTAGTTTTGTTTTAATTACATGGTGGTTGTATATCAGAACTATGTATCTATAAGGGCACATGCTGTTAGGTCCCAAGTGTTCCCAAGGTATTTAGTTTGTGACCCCAACTCTGGATGGAATCTAGTCAACAGAGCCTAAAAAGGGATGACCATGTATGTTCCTGGTTCAGAACTTTTCCCAACAACGCTTTGTCTTTCAAAGAAACATTCACTGTCCCAAGACACCCCAACAATCTCTCCGTTAAGAGCGCTATGTAGGTTGTAGGAAATCACGGCTTTCTTTTCAGGAAAATGTTGCATCAGAGATGTATTAAAATAATTAGCTTCTTGAAGATCAAAAGTCCAGTGTTGAAAGTCCAAGCTTTGCACATGATCAACACTAAACATTTCGGGCTAGGTAGAATATCACTCACTTTCTTTGTCCTTGAAAGACTCTGAAAATACTTCTTTCTCTTAATGTTTAACTTTTTTGATATATTCTACCCTTCTACCAGTCACACAAGTATCATTCTCAGAAAAATGTTGTCCCAAGCTGAGGTTGAGTAGATAAGGGGAATCAAAGTCAAATAAAACTCCAGGAATTATTTCTCATGGATATTGTCTCAAAATACCAAGCATCTTTCAATAATAAGGCATTATCTGTACAAAAATCAGACCAAGTTTGGGCTCAAGAGATAACACTACAAAACATCTCACCTTGATACCAGCAAATCCTGTTCTGTCAATAAGCCTGAATAACTTTCATGCTATGAAAGGCTATTTAAAAAAAAAATTAACTGCTTTTCACTCAGAATTTTGATTCATTTGTAAAAACCAAAACCACCTCTCTCTCTTTAGAAAGCAAGCCAGTAGAGTGGACTGGGTTTTCCTCTCCCTCACAATAGCTCAGCAACACTAGAAATAAAAAGCACTGGATGCTTTCTATGCAAAGGCTAGATTTGTTCTAGCAGTCTCAAAGATTCCCACAGCTTGGATCTCACCTCTCACACAGCCTTGGCTAGACAGACCACATAGCCAACATTTGCTGTGAAAACTCATATAATCACTAAGAGCACAAAAATAAATAAATAAATGAGAACAGTAGGCCAGACAGTTACCCTTACAGACAAATTTTCACTCAAGACATGAGATGAAATTATCACAACTTCAAACAGAAGTACAGTTTACCAGATGGTACACAGTGCTAGGGGGTGCCACCTAAAGGGCTTTCATTTATTGTACATTGACCTAAATTTGTGCTGTTTCCAGAACAAATAACATTTACTCAGTCTTAAGTGTTTTGATAAAGTATTGTCCTGTAAACAAGTCTATTAATTAAAAAAAATATTTCTGAGAATTACCATTTAAGTCATGGGATGCTGTTTCAGTCATTCATTCTCACCCTTTACATCACAGTTCTTTCACTGAATACTTGCAGTCTAGTAAAAATAGAACTGCTAAGTAATGTCCCTTAGGAGATGCTCAGTGGCCAGATCTTTCTGGCTGTTATCTGTTTCATGGCATGCAAACAGGTGCAACTCTGACCAAGAACCTGGGGTACTACCAGTACAGTTTATACTTGTATTAGTAGTTATCATATGTGGCTTGCTTAAATTCTTACAGCTTGCTATTTGTGAAGGACAAATTAGTTCACTCCAATGTGACGGATAGTGGCTCTTTTACTTCACAGATCCTTCCGTCATTCCACCAGGTACCTTTTCTCTGTCATCAGTGCCATCAAGCAAACTGAGCCCAGGAGATATCAGTAAAGCTATCCCACTTTACTCTGTTCGAAGTTACTGGGGTAGATTTACAAACACACAACAGTATCTTCACCAAAGCCTTGAGAGGCAGCACAGAACAGAGAGATTAGGAGACTATAAAGTTGTGGCAAATAAGGTGGAATACAGCTGTTAGTAATCCTTTTCTTCTATTACTTTGGTTAAAGAAACATGGAAAAACAGGGTGAAAAAATGCATTTAAGGTGAACAAAGGAGAGCAAAGGGTTTCAAATGTGCAGTCAGCACATGACAATGTTGAGGGAGGAAAACTAGGACTAAGACCAACCCATAGTTAGGAAGAAGCCCAAACTGTAATGCAACATTACTGCTATCTGGACACAAATGATAATCAAAGCTCTTCCAGAAACAGGAAAATCTATGTCCCTTGTTCCCGCCTTTTGCATGATGCCAGGCCATCACAGGTGCCACCAACTTGTCTTGCCTACATCTGCTACCTGCTGACTTTGTATATCAACACAGTAGTCTAGTGCAGTCAGAGGGGGAATGCAGTGTAATGTGTGTAACTGATATAATGAGAAGCTCCTACCAGGGTGAGACACATAACCTCATGTGGGTAGTAAAGTACTGAAAAACTTCCATTAACTCTTCAAATACCCACTTTGTAACATGATAGCAGATAAAACTCTTAAAAGATAGAGTATCATAATTAATTCAAGATACTAAGACATTAAAGAACAATCTATCATTTAAAACATTACAGTCTCTTCAGGCAAGATACTAGTAATCAGTACTAGAAAAAAATTAAAGTGAGAAGGGCAGAGATAAAGCTAGATCACATTATATCATAAGCTAGCAACATACAATTTGATTTTTGTTGAAAAAATCTCATTAGATGTTCATCAGAAATAATTTCAAACACAGTACAGCTTTTATCTTATCCTCTTTTTTAACTTTTCCAAAGCACTACTAGATTTGATGAAACCAACACCTGAAGAATACTGTTAATTTTAAAGTTAAAAAAAAAAAATTTGGTATTTATCTTCCTCATTAAAACAAGCAAGATTTTTATTTACAAAAGGGATCTCAGGTGTTTCATGTTGAAAATTTTAATAAGTGTCCAACCAAGCAGCCACAGTTTTATTCACACTAGTGATGTCTAAAATTCAGAGCAGAGAGACAGAAAAAGAGAAGTATCAGAGGAAATCTTCCCTGAAAACACAGCCAAAAATTGTTCAGTCTAACAAAGCAGCAAAACACCTTTTTAACACACAGAACTATTTGTTGTCAAAGAAAGCTTTTCTATGAGTAGAACATAATATTATTTTATATTCACTTTTGTCAAAAAGATAACTAAATATTTGTGCTTCAAGAAATAAAGTTGACATTTAATCTGAAGTACAGCACATAATTTTTGTGCACTTGAACAACAACAAAAAAAAATCTGTTCTTCCTCAAATTTCTTATATATTTCTTCATATTTACTTAACAAATCCCAAAAAAACTGGAGCAAAGACAATAGATACGAATTTCTGTAAAGCAGATATATTCTAAGAACATTAACAGTTTTAAAGCAACTAATTACTTTTAGCAATGTGATGATTTTTATTAAAAACCAAAACAAAACACATAAAAACAGGTCAGACAACACGTTCCTTTCTGGTTCATAACAACCATCCAGGTAATTAAGACAGTAAAATAACACATAACTCTTGTTTCAGGAACAGTCACAGCTTACAGAAACAGAAAATAAGTTGTTTATGTTTTGTCAGTTTCCACAAAGAAGTGGAAGCCCTTTCAAGAAGAGATTATGCACACCATTTGAGGTCCAGTGAAGATCAACAGGGTGGACATAAACATAGAAAAATCGTCAATCGGTGTTACACTTTTGGTTGGATAAGTTCACTAAGATAGTGGTGGAGAAGGCCACTTCTGGACCGTGAAGTGGAATGGTTGATTATCTTGTTTGCTTTTTTATGCATGTTGGCTTGGCTTATTGTAGTACCTTGTGAGCCTTACTTGATAGCTCAGATATATCAAGATGGCCCTGTATAGTACTACATAGTTATAGTATGAGAGGTACAGAAAATAATGGATGAGCGTACATTTAAAAATTTCCGAAAAACCACGGCATTGTGTCCATGTTTCAGGACAAGTGTTCTGAAAAGAGTTCCCAGGATCACTGACTCTAGCACCCACCCACTAATACAGAAAGTCATGTCTTATTTCTTTCATGGATGTACCAAAATTCAACTCTGAAGTAATCATCCTTCTTGCCCTGTCACTAGTTAGATGTATGAATTAGAGAATTGTCTCTCTAACTGTCAGAAGCCTGCATTTATTGACACCTAGATTATTCTTTCTTATTCTTGGATAACTTGGCTCTTCAGTTCAAACAGCTTTTCCTACTTTCTCCACATTACCCTTACAAGGCATTCAGAAGCAGCATCACATTATCTCTTCCTCAGCTCAGCTTCTCTAGGCTAAACAAGTTCAGTTCTTCAAGACAGATTTTTTTTTTCTTCCCTACAGTTACCTCAAGTGAGGAATAATGAAAATAACAGTTTTCTGCAGCATTAATGAGGGTAACTATTCACATCAGAGGACTGAGAAAAGCCAAGCCCCAACAGTTAGTTTAACAGAGGTACAAGCCACAGTCTCTACCCCAGCTGAATACAGAGGAGGGGGAAATCTAGTTTGATTGCTCAAGAAGGTATAGAAATGGAAACTTCAGTATGCAGGTAAAATACACACTTTCAAGAAGCCTACTTCCACTGATGAGCTAGTACACTGCTTACTGTCCATACTACTGAAAGTTATTTTTATTTTTAAAAAGTTGATTTTTTTTTTAATTAAAAACTAGAATATAAAATAGTTACATTGAGGCAAAAAAAAGTATATATTCAAACAAGTTAGAACAGAGTAGATATAAAAATGTAGTTAGCTCAATTAAAAAATTTTCTTTACATAACACAAGAAACCTCACCCTGTTTTAAACATTAAAGCTCCATTTACAATCAATCACACACAAGCAAGAATAGAAATCTTGTGGACTAGCTAATTGCATCTCCAAGCAATATTTTAAAGAGATAAATTATTAAACAAGTAACTACTCCATAAGAAGTTATCACACTATACAGGAAGAAGAGTCATTGAAAGATTAAGTTAGTAATGGATTACTACTGCAGTTATTCTATTTCTAACAAAGTTCATCAGTCCCACTGTTCCTACCTTTTCACAAGACTCCACAAAAGCACAACAGCTAATGACAAATACTTGAAAGTCTCCATGTTTTTGTTATTTTTACCATTTCTATTTTACCACTAGATGGTGACAGATGAACACATATCAGCTTCTAGTCTGTTAAAACAAGTGTAAACTACAACTGGATGATGCAGTTTAACATAAAATTTAAATGTGCTCTCTGTGCACTAAATAAAATTAACAATTAACCTCTTCAACTGTATAAATTACTGTAGCAGCGACTCACCTGCTTCAGTTGCATCCTTTCACTCTGTTCTTCTCCATTAAAACACTCATCGATGCCTTGAAAAACTGTTCCCAGAGCATTTACTCAAAACAGCCTTTGACCTCATTTCTAGCTGAGTCACACAGCACATGTATACTCCATAGTCTTGTTGTACCAGATGCTTCTAAAAAATCATGGCAGCTCTATCCTTAAATCCTCTTTCCGCAGCACTATTTGTAAGGCTGCTTCCACAAGTCTATTAAGCTCTCAGTAGTGAAACTAACACTTTTTTTTTTTTTTTTTTACATTCCTCTTCCCCCACCCCCTCAAACTCTCCTCTAGGTTCCTAGGGCAGTTGTAATACATTGCTTTTAAAGAATATCCATGTCATTCAGCCACAAAACCTCAACCTAAGTCCCATGATCCGCAAGCACCTGAACAAAGTCCAGGTGCAGTCACTTCTGTTGAAAGGCTTGAGCCCAGCAGGTACACCTGTGGGCACACCTGTGGGCACACCTGTGGGCACACCTGTGTCCTGTAATCCTCCCTGGTTGCAGCTGTAAAACACTGCTTGGTTTGTGTGTAGATGGAGTGTACTATCTAACACTTACTGCAAAGATGTCTACCTGCAGAACTTTTCTACCCAGTTTTAATAAACCATCTCTTACATGCTGGTTACAATCAACATTTTGTGTTTGTGTGTAGCTGCTTTTGCTGTTAATGTTCCTGCATGATACATTAACAGTGATGTTCATACCCAGTTCCTACAACAGCCTGTCTGAAGTGAAGCTGCAGCCCCGTCTTCCAGCATGCTCTCTGTAGCCCCTATAATGGATCATTTCCTTCAGTATCTGCATCTGTATGAGCCCACACCATACTTGCTCAGTTCTAGGTACTTTATAAACTGCATTAGGAGCTGCATCTGGATGCAGTCCAGCTACTGAAACCATAAAAAGCTGAAAACACAGGAAAAAATGCATAGATTTCTATTTTCATATTGTTTACAACTGTATCTGTAATAGATTATGCCTCTGAAATATGATTATGCTTTTCATATGAGTAGAAATAAGTTAAATTCATTTGTTTCTTACCAGGCTTATACCTGAATAGCTGAAACCAGTTAGTTTTAACTATATTCCCAAATATAATATTCTATATATATTAAAGGAAAAAGAGTGATACAACAAAACCATAGAAAATATAAATCATTGTTTCTGCCTCTAGCATCATCATACTTTACTGCACCAGTGAGGACACTCAAAACCTCATGATGGTGAAAAAGCAGTGCTAAGACTATTTGGTGGAATTTCTTACAGAAATTTATTAGTGGGGAGGAGTTGCATGGCAAGGGTGAAGACAAAACAAATTACAGATTATACATGATAGGGAAAACAAAGAAAAAAGATTGAGTTTGTATTTCCTTTGTATTACATCAGCCTTTGCCTCAATGTCTGCATGTAAGTTATTTGCTAACATAACACCTTTTCTAGAAAACTTGTCTCTAACTCACACCCAATTGCTGCCCTGTAGTTAATAGCTCAGTGCACATAAACAGTTTGGAATTAACTGGCTAAGTATAATTTATGTCAAGGAAATGGGGAAGAACGATATAACAGGTATATTAGCTAACAGCATGGCTTAAATAGATTTCAAACTGAAGCCGAGAAACTTCTACTTAAACCAGAAGCAATCTAACATGAAAAATCAATAGTAAATCAGAGTTACAAAGCAGTAAAATGCATGGACCATTCCTCAAAAGGGATAGGCTGTCTCACTAGACTGTGAAAGATCCCATACTGTTCTCAAGTCTGCATCAGACCATCACCCTAAAGAGCACATAAGAGAATTATAAACTCATGAAAAAGAGAAAAACAAACCCAAGTCCTTGATTAAATAACTCCACCACCTAAAATCCTGCTCTTTCTCAAGTAACCCGTTAAATCATCTGACAGTTCTTACACTTTGCTGTCTGTTCCACCTTGCTCCGGGGTTCAAGCTGGTGCCTCTTCCATGAGCCAAGCTACAGGGCATGAATTATTCAGTACTGGTGTGACACAACATGTACAGCCTCTCAGACTTTCCACCTGGCTTCAAAAATGGAATAGACATGGACTAGCAGCAGCCTAAGACCTTGGTCCCAATTCTGTCCTGCAGCAAGAAATTCCATGGATTAATTATGGTTTATACAAAAATAAAACAAAAATAAAATAAAATAAAATAAATAAATCCAACCCACAAGTCAGCTTTTTGTTTAAAAAAAAAAAAAAAAAAAAGGGCACCTTGTCAAATCTGCTTTTTTCCAGTGCTTAATCTGTTTCCTTTCAATTAATAGATTTTCTTCTTGGCCTTGTACTGATCTAAAAATCTAAAACCCACCGAAGTTAATGGAACACTTCTCACTGGTGGCAAAGTTAAACTCTCTAAAGGAGGAGTAATTAGAAACATTCAATACAGCTCTGCATCGTTCAGCACCTAGGTATTTCTTAGTAACCCTCAGTTGTAGAAGAGCTACTCAGTCGTGTGGGGATTCCAAAGCAAGCTTTCCACACAGCAAACCATTTTCACTGGGCATGTTTCTGCTACATTTTATAGGATACTCTTTCAGGGAGGAAGTTTATGTTGCTATCTTTTTTGTTACCACCTGCCGTGCTCCCTCACTTCATTTCCAAAAGAAAAATAAGGGCCGAGTCTCATTCCTTCAGGCTGCAAGAAATATCACCTGCTTTTATGAGTTGGTATGGTACAGATTTTCTTCCACTGAATTAAACTCACAGTACTGCCACTTAGTGTGAATGAGGAGGCAATGAGGGCATTTAAAAATATTCCAAGCACAAAATGAAGTAAATATTTGAATAATATTCTGAAATGCTGTTTCAAAAAAACCCAAACCAAAAAAACCAAAAACCAAACCAAAGAAACAAACAAACAAACAAAAAAACCCAAACCCCATGAGGGAAAATAATAATAACAACCTCAAGCACTGTCCTCAGTGAACTACAAAGTATAAATAGCACAGCTGAAAGCAGAACAAAAGTTGGTTTGTGCTATCATGCAGCCGAGCCAAAAATTGCTTTAGAGAATCTCTTAATTCTTACAGATTTTAATACCTTAATATTTTCCTTTAACCTTTCTCCAGCTAGATAAAAGGAATTAAAATAAAGCTTCTGATTCTGAGGAACAGAATGTTTGGTATCTATTGTTGATAAACAGAAGAGTACTAAGCCTTTGAACATTGATTGACCTGTCCCATTGTATCAATCTAAAGATAGCATTTTTTGTAGGTATTACATAATTTCAGTTCTAAAGTAGAAAAGCTCTCTAATAATCATTTTCCTTAGGTCATTTTCCCACAGTAATTCAAGTAAAAAAGCCAAGGCTATTAAATAAAAGATACACTTGAATATTTTAACATTTACCTTGAATTTCAATTGCTAAACAAGACAAGTTCAAACCACCAAGACAGTCCCAACTAAAAAAGACTCAAAGAAAATAAGATTATTTTCCCTTTATTATGACCAACATCAATGATAGAAGCACAATCCTTTTCATGCCAGTGAGACTGCAAAATGGCACAAAACAAGAAACCGAAAGCAGTCATCCTTGTCCATTATATAGCCTTCTTCCCATTTCCCACAAGTGGAAAAAAAAAAAAATTCAAATAATGTATCCATTAAGTATAGTCTGAGCACTCTTCCACCCAGTGTGGCTTATTCTGAATACTTGTTGATGCTTCCAGAAACAGAAAAAAAAGAGGTCCTCTTTTTATTCTCTTTCATATGATAAAACTAGAATTATATGTCCCTGCTCATGGAAGGGAGGTTGGAACTAGGTGATCTTTGAGGTCCCTTCCAACCCAAACCATTCTATGATTCTACGATTTAGACTGCTTTCCTTTTGATACCAGGAATGGTGTCTCCTTTTACCTTAAAGAATAAGGTGGGTCTTCTCATTCATTAGCCATGCCTACTTTTGTCTTTATCCTTTTCGGAAACCAGATAGTGGAAGATTCTTATTAATACAATGCCAAGATATACAGGATGTTTATGATAAAGAATCTGATGTCTCAGAGTAAAATTATGTTAGTCCATTAAGTGCTCTGAAAAGGCAAAACCTGCTGGACCATCTGATTGATTCTTAAATCAGTCACTTCATGAACGATGCAAGGTGGAATTTATTACCAATAACAAAGATTGGTTAAAAAAGACTGTCTCCTAAAAAGTCTATGTACTCATTCCTCATCAAGAAAATGCATGCTGATTCAGTTTCACGTAGTAAGAAAACATTGATATTCCCAAAGGGGAATAATTCAAAGGGGCCAATTCTTACCATATTTTCAGAGTTGAAAAGACTCTCCTTTACCAAACAGGCGACCAGTCCATCCCTGCTCAGAACCAGCATGTGCAAGATTTCCATAAAAACCTCCATTTATCATCCTAGAGATGTTGGTAAGAGATAAACAGATAAACAGATTCTTTTTTTTTTTTTTTTTAATGTGGGAGATGATGACATTGGAGCCATGGAGGACACCACTTATTGACATCACCCAAGACAGACAGGCAGCCTGACCCAAATGACATGGAAAGCCTTTGACATGTCTGGACCTCTTGTCATAACTTGCAAGCTATTGCAGGTCAAACAGCAGTATCATAATGTTTCTTGTTGAACTTTTAGTTTGTTGAATGATTTTTCCCAAGTGAATAACCTTCTCTATGTATTGTATATACTACTACTTGCTGCTTTAATGTTGTTTTGAATATATGCACTGTGGTGGTGCTACTGTAAAAAGAAAAGCAGAGTAAATAAGTTATTGATCATAATTTGCATACATTAATTTCTTCCCAAAGTCTTTGACCAGCTGGAAATCATGCCAGGGCTTTTCTGAAGATGATAAATGAACTACAACTCAGTAAAAAAAGGTATCAAAAAAGCAGTATGTATCTAATTAATTAAGGGAGGCATTAACATCATGATAGACTTCAGTATAAAGGAGAAATATTTTTAATTATATCTTCTGAGCATGGCTTACCCTGAATAGCTGCAGTTTTGTTACTCCCACCACCTACTCGTTACAACTGCTCCAAAACAACTTCTAAGACCATTTTTCTCTATTAGAGAAACTGACTTACATAGCTCGACAAATAAATTTATCCAGAACTTTTTTTCACCAAAAAAATTATGATTTGGTTCAACTGAAAGATTTTGTGGCTCCATGTTGACATTAGTCAAGTTTTCTCACTGTACAGAAATAAAGCTGAGTTATTCCATTTAAAGCTGTTTTCTTTTTTACTCACATTTTGTACAAAATATCAATTTTCCTCACAGTTCAAACCTGAAAAAATTAATTTATCTTTGGGGTGCATTACGTATTCCTCTCAATCTCAAACTGCTTTTTCAGTAGTTTTAGAACAACCACCAAAACTAATAGCTGGCTGTTTGCAGTTCTCTACTCACAAGCACTAGCAAAGTTGCTACTTATGTCTCATCAATACTTAGTATATGAAAAAATGGAGATTTCCTTAGGCACTCATTGTGGATCTTCCTTCCAAAGCTGTAGGGAGTTACCTAATTTTAGAGAAGACGGGAGAACATGGCTTGCTCACACTCATCTGCCACCGAGGCAGACCTCAGCAGTGCTGAGCCTCAGACTCTGTATCCTGAGACCCTGCGTATCCCTCCAGGAGACCCAGCCCATAGGTGAAAGAAACTCAATGCCATTCAGCTCCCTTTTAAATTTTTGTGTTGCTTGAACCAATCTTCTTCCCTCCTTGCTCCAGCAGGGAGCTAGATGCATGCAGCTAGCTCTGAATTAGTGGTGAGGAGTTCACAGTTCCCAAAAATAGCATTGTGTATAGGCAGTAGCTGTGCCTCAGAAGTAGCACAGTTCTGCTTGTATGGCATAATGCCTGCTATAGTTAGCATTGCTTAGTCGGCTAATTAGCCAAGTGAAGGTCCTGCACTAGGACTTGCATGTTATTTCCCACTGCAGAGTTAGCCCAGCTGTGGTATCTCTGCATAGTACACCACTGTCCAGAAAAACACACAGGTTGGACTTCTGGTATGTCTGTATGGTGATGATCAAGAAGATAAATAACTAATATTTATACATATATCTCTGTGGATTTCTCTAAAAAAAATGTTGCTCCTAAGCTGATTGAGTGAAAGAATTCTGTCCTTTGATTACATGTCTCAGGGTAACTTATACTTGGTGGATATTTTACCTTACATACATCAGAACATATACTTGTACATAAAAAAAAAATATATATATATATTTAGTTATTACAGCTTCAGAAACATAAATTAGCACTTTTCAATATAAATTTTATAGTTTAAAACCAACTACTGAGTTGTAAATCAGTCCTCACAGCAGAAGGTATTTGAAAGAAGAAAGCATATTTGAAAGAATATTTATATTTGATAGAAAAAAAATAAAGTGAGATCATTGAATCTTTCCAAAATATAATGATCTGATACCTGTAATTTAGGCAATCAATTCAAATGACTGCTTTATTACATGCTTTTGACAATTCATTTACTAAAATAGTACATTATAAGGATTCCAAAATATTACCTGGGGAAAATTCTCATTATCTTAACCATGTAAGCGGACATTTTTCTCCTTTAGCAATGACTAACTTACATGGAATAATTATAAATAAAGGAACTTACGAACTCACACAGTATTTTGATTACATTTTTTTTTACTTTAAACAAATACTAGAAATTGCCTAAAATGTTAGCATTTATTAAATTAAAGAAAAATAAAGATAGCCAACTTCTCACTTGGAACTTAAGAACAGTGAGGATGAAATTAAGATAATAAAAAAATTATTTAAAAAATCACCCAGAGCATCCCACAGAGCATTGCTAGGTGTTTAGAAAAGTAGATGGATTCAAGGTCTGTGAAATGCAAAAGTTCCGTTTCCTCATGGCCTTATCCTTAGTGAAGTAATTTATTTCTAGCATAAATAGGGTTTTAAGAGTTATTTATCATTTGGCAGATTTTTTACATCTTTTTTTTTTACATTTTTTTGCATCTTACTACAAAAAGTGAAAGGCAACAAAAAACTGAGCTCAAGCTCTGCTGTGCAGCAATGAGAGGCAAGAACAAAGGTATCTGCATTCCTCCAGGAAAGGTTAAGCATATTTCTATAACTGACATTGAGCAAAAAGAATAAATAATTTCCTGTGCACCTCTCCAAGAGCATAATGCAGTGCAAGGCAGCTAACAATCAGACCTTCTGCTCTGACAACAGATGCTGCGTTCTATAGTTAACTTCAAATTATTTTATGAGTTACTGAAACTCACTGATATATGTCCCTGTTACATTAAAATTCATTAAGTTTTCAATTTTATTTCTAGTTCAGTTTAAGTTGAGGAAGATCAAACTTAAAAACTATGAGTAAGCAGGATGTAAAAACTGTTTGGAATTTAGCCTGGAAATTGTTCAAAAAAATTCCATATATATATCTTCCACTTAGAAACAGGACTATGGTACCCTGCTGGTTAAAAAGTTAACAACTCAGTTTGAGATCTCATGCAGAAGATTACTCCTTCAGCAACTGCATGGAAGTCTATTGTGTGGACCAGTGGCTCAGAGGATAAAGCCTTACATCAATTTTATCTGCAGTCCCAAATCTTCAGAATCTACAGTAAACAGTATGTTATTCAATCAAAATCTGACAGCCAGAGAAAGAACAACTGTAGGACACTTCTAAGAGTCAATATAGATATTGTGTGAAGAAGCAAGATATATGTTTATCTGAAAAACTGACCTGGAAACCAATAATTTAATTGCTATTTAAAAAGCAACCTCTCACTGAATTGTAGTACCTCTCATAATTGTGAAGGTTGAAATCATTTACTTAACACCAGCTTTACAAAACCAGAAAGTTTATGATAATTTATCCTGAGACATTTAATAACCTAAAGATGATGATGATTATAATTATTATTATTATATTACAAGACTGCAATATAAAACAACCGTCATTTCAAAGGTCTGATCAAAAATGGACCAATGGGCTTTATGATACTGAAGGAAGGCTCTTCTGAACTCTTTTCAAAAAGGAGATCATAACCTATATTTTCTGAGCAGAGAATAGACTAAAACGAGTAGAAGACAGACAAGAAGACTAATAAAAGCTTCAGGTTAATCTTTCATTTTCTATGAATGAACTGGAGAAATTTTACCAACTTTCAATCTACAGCACCCCAGTGAAAGTGAAACAAGTGTCAAAATAATCACACGTTACCTCAAATTCCTCCTTCTCTGGTTTTGCAAATTACAGTGTTAGCTTATTTCCTAATATATTAAACATAACCCTATTTTTAATTACACAAAAACAATGAGAATCAGATTTTAATTCACAAAAAAGGCAAGAACTTCAAACTCCAGCAAAGGCTTCTTTCTGAAACAAGTGCCAGTATAGCTATGAACTATGCTAAAGAATTTGAGTCCCTATAAAAAGAGTAGAGTTGGCAGGATCCTTCTCCTAAAAAAAAATCAGAAACACTGATGCTATTTCAGATATGTGTCCTGTGTGGGTCAAGAGGTATATTTCCAAGAGATATAAACACATGAAAGTAAGGTTTTATCCCTCACCCTATTCACAGAACAATAATAGCAGCCTACTATTTAATTATATTTAATTTCATAATATGTTTGAATATGGAAAAAAGTATTTCTCGTAAAATGAGGGAAAATGGAACAGACATGCTAGCTACATGTGACTGGAACAGTATTTTCAAAAAAGATTTAATATCCTAAAATTTTTAAAAACATCATTTACATTTCCTAAGGGTACAAGAAATCTGGACACTTGTACAACACACATGCTCCACTGCCTTCTGTAGGACACAGAATCATCATAGAATGGTACAGGTTGGAAGGGACCTTAAAGATCATCTAGTTCCAACCCCCCTGCCATCAGCAGGGACCCCTTCCACTAGACCAGGTTGCTCAAAGCCTCATTCAACATGGCCTTGAACGCTTCCAGGGAGGGGGCATCCACAACTTTCTTGGACAACCTTTTCCAGTGTCGGACCACCCTCACAGGAAAGAATTTTTTCCAAATAGCTAATCTAGATCTACCCTCTTCCAGTTTAAAGCCATTACTCCTTGTTCTATCACTACCTGCCCTTATAAGAAGTCCTTCCCCAGCTTTCTTGTAGGCCCCTTCAGGAACTGGAAGGCCACTATAAAGTCTCCCCGGAGCCTTCTCTTCTCCAAGCTGAACAGCCCCAGCTCTCTCAGCCTGTCCTCATAGGAGAGGTGCTCCAGCCCTTGGATCATCCTCGTGGGCTCCATGTCCTTCTTATGTTGGGGGTTCCAGAACTGGATGCAGGACTCCAGGGGTCTCACAAGAGCAGAGGGGCAGAATCCTGCTGGCCATCCTTCTTTTGATCCAGCCCAGGATACGGTTGGCCTTCTGGGCTGTGAGCATGGATGGGTCATGTTGAGTTTCTCATCCACCAGCATCCCCAAGTCCTATTCCTCAGGCCTGCTCTCTATCCATTCTCTGCCCAGCCTGTATTTGTGCTATTCACTTATTTCTCCTAAGCCAATTACTTTTTGTGAATCAGCTCATTTATTGGATTCTGTCAACTTCTAGATAAAGAGCTGATGGTTTGGCATTCTCAAGTAGGTATAATCTCCTCTGTCTAATGTTCAAGGGTTTACTTCAGTGCATAAACTCAAAGATTTCTAAGCCAGGATCCAAGACAGAGTTTAGATACTGTCTTTATATACATTTACACCAAATGATGAAATCAAAATGGCTTTAACAAGGGCAACAATCAGTCCTACCTCCTTGATATTTATACAAAGACCATATGACTACCACAGTCTTAAAGAATACAGAATTTCAAATTACAAGTGGGAGAGTCACACACAATAAAAAATAAAATACATCACTCTAGGGGAAAAAAGTAAGAGAATTCCATTGCAAATTTTAAGAACTTATGAGAAGGGCAAGTTTTGGATATGCCTCCAGTTGCAGCCTTGAATGGAACAAAGGATTGTTGCAGGTCCTGGTCAGGAAACTTCAGCAGGGTTTGCTCTGTCCTGAGGTAGTTTCTTCCTTCACCATTTTCTCCTTGGGACATGAAACTATACAGCTTTTCTTCTGGATTGGTGACTCAATGCAGTGACTTGTTATCCCAACCAAATAGTTTCTGATAACTTTGTTTCAATATGTCCTAACAATCAGCAAGTTCAGAATCTGTGTGAAAGTAATTCCAAATCAAAGTTTCTATCACTAAACAATTCCTAATACCATTAGCCACATTTCTGCATGATCTGGAAATGGCTGTAAATACTAGAATTAGTCTTTGGGTATAATATTCTATTAAGTATGCTTCAGCAATCTAGCTGTGCCAAACAAAAGCTTAGATACTTTTGGAGGTTCTGTCTAACCTGAAAAGATAAAACAATCCATTTCTGACTAATAGAGCACTTTTGAATACCAAAGAATATGGAACATGGATGCAATTGGTGAGATATTCAGCAAAGTACCCACTGGTAATTTTGTTTGCAAGTAGATAGGAAAAATTCTTAATCTAGCAATGCCTTACCAGTTTCGTGACTGAAAGCATCACTGTAGATACCCAGTCTACAGGATACAGTGTAGATATTTCTTATGTCTTGTGCAGTGTACACAAAATAGAGCAGTGACAAAATAAAGTTCTGAATGGGGTACAGGTAAA
Organism: Antrostomus carolinensis; assembly: GCF_000700745.2. Taxonomy (NCBI): domain Eukaryota; kingdom Metazoa; phylum Chordata; class Aves; order Caprimulgiformes; family Caprimulgidae; genus Antrostomus; species Antrostomus carolinensis. The sequence goes on from NW_010320044.1 coordinate 28,009, forward strand.
AATCTTTTGAACTCACTACTTTTTAGGACATCATATATAAGGAAAGAAATTAAGTCCAGTAAACCCCACACTATTCAATAAGACCCTTCTACTACTGTCAATAAATATCTAGCCACACTGGGGATCTTCTGAGAAAATAATCAGAATTATTTCCCGATCACTTATCATCAAGATTGTTCATTACCAATACTACTATCATACTTTTTGCCATATCTACACCAATATCAAAGCTCATAAGAATAAAAACTTTCTGAGGGATTCAGCTGTTTCCATAAATTTCTCTATTAATCCCCTTTAAAAATGTCAGGTAGATAATTTAATTCAATATCAAACTTGACTTGCAATTCTTTCTTTTAAACTACAAAGTTTAATGAGTTGTTGCCTAGATTTTCCAGAACAAAGTAAGGTTATACTAATGTCACTGACTGCAAAGTATTGATCATAGTATTTACCCAGATTTGTGAAATACAAGTGTATCAGTTGTGCATCAATTAAAATTACACTGATTAGGCAGTTTATAATGGGAAAGAAAAATCACATGTTCATATACTCAAGTCTCTTTGTGCCAACACATTATCTTTATCCCATTAAAGAGCCTTATGCCATCTGTACCATCTGTGATACCAGCTGGTACATTGGTCCAAAAATATCTCTTCAATTATAGTATACTGATTAGGTTTTAGTATAGAATCAATTCTAGATTAACTGAATTATAAAAATAAATTGGTAATTTTTTTCTAATTTTTGTGATTTGATTTTGGTAATGAAAATTCAAAACCTTCCTAAGATTTGGAGATTTCATAATTTGCTTCACATAAAATGAAATAAATAAAGAGTTAAAGTGGGGATATTGATTAAATAAGTGTGATAGTTTCACTCGGCTAATATAGTGGACATGACGTGATATGATATGGAATACCCCATTGGCATATCTAACTGTCAATTAAGTTTATTAATTTAAATATTCTTCTCCCCGCTTAAATCTTGTGCTTGTGGACTAACAGAACACAAAGTCCTTCACTTCCAGTGACAAAAATGTAAACATTGGTACGTTATCAATGTCTCTCTCACAGCGGGTCCCAGGCTGGAAACTAAAATACTGCTCTTCTAATTACTAAAAAGAAAACCAGCTCTATTTCAGCTAAAAACCAGGACAATAAGTTAGGTATTGGGACCTCACTCAAAAATGAGACACTAACCATTTCCAACAAAAACCAAATAAGGAGCTCTTTTTCCCTCAAATTCTCCTTCTAAACAAATATGGCATACATTAAAATGTAACTTTATGAAGTCAACAGATGAGTGATATTTTGTTTTCCTACATAAAGATTTATCTTATTCAGTATAGAGTTATTTTTATAAAACAAATTGAATGAAATTCTTTCTACAATGATATTTATGGCAAGATCCTCATTCATTTCAGTAAGTCAAGATTTAACATTACACAATTAACTGAAAGGTGTACAGTGTTCTGTACCCCTCGCACTTTTCACACTATGTGTCTTAGGGTCTGGTCCTTTGATCAATCCCATTACCCCTACTTTTAAGTAGAATTACAATCCAAGATCTGTGTTTTATGCTATAAATCCTTCACACTTGGAAATATTGCTATATATATTAATAACATAGGAAGTATACATCAGAAGAATTGTACTGTGATCATAAATACTAACAGCATTAGTTCAGCCCCTTTCTACATATGCATTATGGTGCAACCTTTTAAAGACATGTTCACTTGCCATAGCTTGAACAGGATTTTCTTTAGATAAGTTAATTTAATTCACAGATATTGCTTATTTACCAAATCAAAAATTTCACTCTTTCCACATTTTGTGCCCTCATAATTTACTTACCAAACATTATCGAAAATCTGAGCTGAAAATACAGTTTTCTATTATGTTCATCACTAGAGTGTCTGAGTGCTTCACAAACATTAATACATTTATATTCACAACATCCCTCTGAGATGAGAAGGTATTATTATACCTACTTTATGCAGAACAGAGGCACAGTGAGATTAAGATCAAAGTTATTGACTAATTTGGGCACTTGGTAGGAAACTCAAGGAAGCTCATTTTCACAATGCTTAATACACAGCCTTTCATAGATGTTCAAAGCCAAGTTAGTAATGCTGCAAATGCTCAATATTCTACAAATGAAACCCCAAGGATTCACTCAGGAAACAAAAAATACAGTGTCAACCACTAAAGTTTGTCTTAACTGACTCCCCTAACATAGCATACAAACTCTGTGGCAGAAGAAATCCAGTTCTCCAGTATAATTAACTATATGGACCTCTTGTCTGTATCCTATTTTGTTCACTATTTTCTAAATTCTTCATTCAAAACTAAGGGACTGCACTTTTGTCTTCCTTACAAGCATTTCTATAAATCTTTTCATCACCTGTGTATTTCCACTCTTTTTACTAAAAAGTAAAGTGGGTTTTTTTTGATTCAGGCAACACAGACAGCTAAGTGACAGCTGCAGTAAATTGTTGTGCCCTTGTATAATTCAAAACTAGGAGATGGAATAATTTATGGGTTTAGAGAAATTTTCTCACAGTAGAGAATATTGAGATTCAGAAACACAAGGATTAATTTTAAGTTGTTGTAGGTACATACTGTGGTGTTTCCTCTCCTCCATCTAAGTTTGATTTTTCTCATTGATCATTTTTCATCTCAGTTGCATCAGAAGTGGTATGAACTAAGGGACTTGTTAAAGCAGTCAAACTATCACAGCTTAGGAAGGTACCTCTTGTCAACTGAAGGGTCTTAAGTTAACAAATCTTACCTCTCAGCCAGCAAAGATAAACGCCAACATATACAAAGATAAAGACAAACCTGTGCAAAGATAAACACAGAGACATTTAAAACAGCTCAGCTGGTAGATGCTATGCTCAAAAGCTGTAGTACTTTTATGGCTTTAAATAAATATACACATGAGTTATAACAAGGAGGTCAGATGAAGTGATGCTAGTTATATTCAGAGGAACTTGGTGATGTGAATTGACAGATTTAAATACTATGTATTCTTGCTGTTGCACTCAAGACAACCTTATCCCATGTCTCTGCTTAGGCCAGAAGTAGGTAATGAAACCAGCTTCACATTTCTGTTGCACTAGACCTTAAGTTCTTGTGTCGTCTGACACAGGTTTTCTCTGCTGTTGGGAATGATGACACCAACTCACCCAAGTATCTTGCTTTTGTACTCACAGGGTCAAAGATATCACAAATTAAATGATGTATTAGAAAAGGATTTTTAGTATTATAGGTATTAAACTTTTTCAATTTGTTCACGAATTATAATTCTGCTTTTCTCTGTCCGTATAACAAAGAAATCAGGTTGGCCTCAAAGGTGAAGAGTTATGGAGAACAGTACAAAAAGTGCTTAAGTAGCCCAATATTTCCAGCACCATTTTCTGTGACATATGTGAAATCAAGTGTGCCTTCTGCTTTGCTACACAGTACAGGTTTGTTGGCATTTGGTTGAGGTGACCCGCAAAATTCAGTTTCAGTGTTGCCACATATGACTAATAGAGTCATTGTACACACTAAACATTTAGATGGTTCAGCGAAGAACTCCAGCTCCTTATGCACTTTTTCTTAGTCTCTTGAACACAGTAAAGATGAATAAGAAAATTAAAGAACAACTGAGAACACATCTACTTGCCAAGAAGATAATGCTACTCGGAGGAACAGCAGGGAGGTCCCAGCAGGATATCATTATTGCAGCAACGAAGAGCACCAAGTCCTCCCACTTACCTCTTTTGGGCTGAAAGGAGGGCAAATCTATCCTGTCAGAACTGTTACCTGCCAGAAGAACTGTCAGGACCACACTGCACACTCGAATGGAAAAAAACATTCAAGAAAGGTAGCAACAGCAATAAATTAAATAGAAAAGAAAAAAAAAAGGCAAACAAAGCAAGACGTAATTTTCTTGTTCTAGTCATCCTGGTTTATTTGCTTCTTAATGTTTTTCCCTCCCTTCTTCTGGCCTAACTTTTCACTTCACTTCATGTTGTTTTTTCTTTCAATTAGATCTTTTGTAAAAGGTTACTCAGTCAAAATGCTTCATCATATCAAAAAAAGGAAAAAAGCTGGCTTTGCACACTTTAAAGAAGCTGCTTCTGACAGTGCGCTTGATCTGAAGTTGAAGTGCTTATTCTGGTCAGGGGATTTTTTCCAGGGACAGATGCTTGCAGACACAGTTGTGTTATACTGCCCTCATATTCAGTACACTTCGGTAAACAAAATGCAGGTGTCATTAACCACCACAACAAATTCAGTTCTTTACGAGCCATACCATTTATAAAAAGACATTCAGAGCTACCATTTAATCTGGAATACTCTCAATATATTTAGCCATTTCAATTGCTGGAATAATGCCCAGATGGAAAGTGGCAAGATATTTAAAGATTTATTCAACTTTCTAAGTATGCCATGAATATAAAGTCCTTCCACTTAATCTAATACACTTCTTCGACCTATTAGTTTTTGATTGATAGAATGTCTTGAAATAAAAAAGCAGCACTTGGAAGACACAGTAGAAATCAAAGATACTGTGAATATAGAGACTAAACAGAAGTCTATATCATTTTCACAAAGGATATATTTTAGTTTCCCAAAAGTTTTGATACTCTACATTTATTATATTCCAAACCTTTGATTGTTAGAACTTCATTTTTAAGTAACAGATTTTCAATAAATTAGGAACCAATTTCTTTTTTTTCTTTCCTAAATAAGACACTGACTTTTGTATAACAATGAAGGAAAATCTAGGGAAACAAAATTAGACATTAGATTTTCAAATGGAAAGATCAGAACTTCATAGTTTGCTTTCAGGTTCAGAGCATAGAGTTTCTCTACTGCACTGCAATGGATCATTTTTAAATATCTGCATGATATCGAAGTAGCAACTCCAATTCCACTAAAGAAACAAGGAGAATTACAGAAACAATTATATTTCTGATATAACTAGCTGATCAAAGAGCAGTTAATCAGCTATTCCTTTTATTCTTCATCCAAATTCAAGAAGATGCTAGGATCGTTTTTTCTAACAGTTTAAACTGATTGAAGAATAAGGTGATCATTGGTAAGTAGGATTAACGATCCCAATGGAAAAATAAAATTTCATTATGCAGAGTCCAGAGTGACATCCCTGGAAAGGTTCCAGTCAGCTCAATGGTTCCTCATGCTTTTTATATGAAAAGAAAGCACACATTCACCATGATTAATCAAAAACTAAATGCTTAATAAAAAGAGTTTGAAGCTCTTAATTAGAGCTAGTTTAAAACCATCCACTGTCTTTTAGGAAGTTTGTGCAAACTGCTTGGTGCTAACACTGGTCAGTAGGAAAAGAAGAGAAGCAAAGGGCAAAAAAAGCTTGTGAGTTAAACACACTCTTCTGCAAATACAGACTTTTTAGGCAGCAGTCTGCCATGAGTTAATGCATCATCTTCCCATATCATATCCCTCCTAGTAACTGCAATGCCAGGATTACAAATGTGACTATTGCAGGAGATCATAAAAATCCATTCTAACATGAAATAAATAAACTTTCAAGAGAAAAGGAAAAAGATATTTTGTTGTATAATGTCTATATAGCCAGGGAAGCATAAAGCAGAAACTCCATAAAGTGGTGCACTTACATTTTTCTGAGCCATGTTTCTCAGGAGTTAACTGTGCAGTGTATTTAATCCTCTGAATGTCAACCCCAAGGAAATCTAATTCTCATGAAATATCCTTCTCCTTACAACCACATTCACTCTAAGGAGAATTGACTTAATAATCTGCACTTTACGACTTGCTAACTTTGTATTAAGCATCTTTAAAAACTCAGTTATGGATAATACTTACTTTTATAGGCACTAATAACTGTTTCAAGGGCTCCGAAGAGGCATGTATGAATTCTTCCCAAACTGTAAACTAGTGGTTATTGAAAGATTTGTGCAATTTTATTTTTAAATTTGGAAATGTTTAAAAACCTTTATCTATGTATGTACAAAGCAGCAAGGTTTTTTGTCAAGACTGTGGCCTTTAAGTATTAATTTAAAAACTTCCAGAAGTATTAAAAACTTCAGAAGGTATGTGTTTGGTTATTTTTCTAAGAGAATTTAAGAGACTGATGATTAAACTTTCTCAAGAGAAAAAATGACACTACATAATTTTATATGCACTTGTCAGAGCCTCACATTTACATTAGCTACACTCATTGCCCAATTTAGCAAGTCTGTACACAAATACATGGTAAAAGGCCTTTCTAAAACCTTAATCACTCTGGAATAATCACTCTGGAATGATTCTAAGCTGTGAGAATCAATGTTTTTCCGATTTCCCCTTTAATGACCTGAAAGATAACAAACATTCCTGCATAATATACTTTCCTGTTAATTTGTGCCTTTAACTATTACTGCTATCCTGAAGAGAGTATTAGAAGTCTTATTGAGATTAGGTCACTCCATGCTACAAATTAAAAAGAAAATTACATCCACCAGGGAGAGCCTTTAATTTTGTTGACATGATTTGTCTTTCAGAGTTACCGTTTGGCAAGAAGGGAACAAACTACAAGGCTCCCCTTTTTGCCAGGCCTCTTAATACAAACTCCTTTACCTGAGATTTTAATGGCTGAGTAGACTTTGGTGGAAAACAAAACAAAAACTATTAAAAAAGATTATTCTCCCTTACCTTTTTTCCTTTTCTTTGCACCATGTCTTATTAGCACTTTTTAAACAATCTTTTCATACCTAGTAAATATGAACAACTACATCTCTATTCTAATACAGCAAATCATTTAGCTAAGAATAGAGTCCTATATTAGTTTCAGGGAAAAAATCTGAAATAAATAAAAAAGATCATTACTTGCAACAGTTTTGCAAATGAATGGAATACAGTCACATTTTCCACCCAGTTCAGTGACTTGAGAAGATATGTATATACAACATATGCAATATTCGTTCAGCAGATGAAATTTTTGTAACATAAAATGGAATATTTGCAGACTGAGACAGAAAGTATAAGGCACCACAAAAGCTCAGCTTACTAGAGCTGAATAAGAAAACAATGCTAATTCATAGTTCATTGTAATTAAAGAAATACCTAAAGCAATACTGAGCAATGTTCATTTTCTCTGAAAAAAAGTTATTTTTATTACAAGTTTATTACAAGCAGGCACACAAAAAGACACACATTGAATAAGGTTTTAATGCTGTAACTCTTCCTAGGTTTAGTAGCTACCTAATTTAAGATTAAGGTGTGTACTAAGAGCATCATAATCAAATTGTAAAACATTTTAATAAATATTTTAAATAGACAAAATGGACTAAATATTGCTCATTTTGAATTACCAAGTAAATTTATCTGCTTATAGTTTTTACAAAAGATTTCTGTATTGCTTAAAACTATGAAAAGTTCCATTTTTAAATGGATTTCTATGTCATCAGATCATAAAATCTCAGATATGTCAATCTCTTCAGTGGTTAATACATGTAGTAATAGGCTACAAAACCTGCTTATTGAGCATTCAGGAAAGATTGCATACAGCATGGTCTAATTATTTACACATTCACCGTCTAGAATGGAAAGGAGAAGAGAGTATGGCAAGGGGCATGGTCCTTAGTCTTTCCCTTCCTCCAGCTCTCTCCCTCCTTTTTCTTACAGGCTTTCAGACTCAAAATAGCAAAGTCATATGAACTTCAGTTCTATAGGCACATAGGCCATTTTTTTCCTAGCATTCATGTGAAGTTCTGTGAAGTCCTCATGATGTAAATTTGTAAATTCAACAGAAACCCAACATTGTTAAAAGCACCTGGGAAAAAAATGGGGAAAAAAAAAATCCTAGGAAAACTACATGAAGTAGTTTACATGACATGAAGTAAAAAATGACACATCTGACAGGCCATACAAATTCAATTACTGGACAAGTTAAGATCTGAACAGTTTATCAGCAATCCTTTAAGAGATTACTGTTTGTGAAGAGCAGCTACTGGGACAAGGGAATGAACTCAGGAGGATATATTATTCTTGACACTGTATATCTATTCTTTATTGTTGTTTTCTCTCTTTTTATCTATACCATTTATTTCATATTCTTCCTGTAGGGAAGGGTGACTAGGACCAGGCAGATTTCCATAACTATCACTCCATGCATAAGCAAAAAAAAGAAGATGCTTTTGCTTCAGTAATAAAATTAGGAAACAACCCTTGTCTCCTAATTAGTAGTCATGATAGTTTCTAATTAACACAGTTGGGACTTAGATAGTGGAAAAGACATATACTTGAATCCCTGTATGTAATGTTGCTGTCATCAGTGTCTAGCTTTGAGAACGTCTTTCCCTCTTTGCTTCACTGCTCAATAGAAAAGGTGTACAAACAGGCACATAAGAATTAATGCTGAGAGACACACTGGAAGCATGTTTTGGTCCAAAGGGCCCCTGTTCAATATTAATAAAGATTCTTGTTAATTTTGAAAAACTGGGAGGAAAATTTCTTTTCATGGTCTGAGAAGTGACTGATTTTCAAAGTACTGCTCAACATATTTGCATAGAAGAAGAAAAGGAAAATGGATCACAGGGGACAAACTATTATCCTGTTCACAAGAAGTCCATATTTAAAAAAAAACCAGTACTGACAATCTCCAGCAGGCATTTTTTTGAGTTATCCAAGGTTTGAGAATATATGAGATACCCTAAGGAGACTAGAACATTTAACTACTTCTCAAATACCTTGGGTTATTTTTTCCTTAAATATTTTGTCAAATGTACTATTTGACAGGGAAAAATATACACATTGATTGACAGTTTGGAATTATTCCTGAATTATTTATAACTCAACTCATAAATACTCAGTTTCAGGAAATGTAAGCAATATATAAAAGTTTATAAATAAACAGTTGATAATCTATAATATCTTTAGCAGTACATAATGCAGAGTCAGCAATGCAATTCCTCCAAATTTCTCTTTGTGACAGACAACTTGTCCTCTTGGTGTCTCTCATTTGCATTTTATAAAATCTGAATAAGAACATATATTCATGGAATAATCAGGAAAGACTCATAACTGCCCTAGTTAACTGAGTAGGTTGCCAATTTAGTGAGGAAACACTTCAGTGCTGTTCATTTTTGAAAGTGAATTGCTCCAGTTTTTCAAGGTGTGCTTTAAACTTGGGCCCAGAGCTGATTGCAGGATCAAGCTCTCACTGATGTATACCTGGCAGTACTCAGAACCTGTTCCTCAAACCCGCGTTACAAGATAGCTGCTCTCTGAAACTACTGTGCGAGGGAATTAGTTAAATTACTGAGCCATGAGCATTGACTAAAATAGTCTTCAGTGTAGAATTGTTTCCCATTGACAACTGTGTTATTCCATTTACTTTGAAATAAAATAAGCTCCTTTTTTTAATTCTCTTGTTCTTCCTTTGAAGCAATCACTATTGCATTAAATTCATGTTGTTTAAATACTGCATAAAAAAGAGTGTAATTATCTTTGCAGTATTTAAGTTATAACATTATTTTTATTCTGATGGGAGATGTTGAAGCGGGAAGAGCAGGAAGACATCCCCAGTGCCAGGACATTCTAAGATTTTATTGTAAGAGTGAAGGTTATTCATTCTGAAAAAAAAACCCTGTTAAATCATCTGAACATTGCAGTAAATCAAATATTTACTTGCCTGCTTCAAATTCATAAATTGAAATTGTCTCCAAAAGTATAATTAATTCTATAAAGTTAAAACAACATGTTGACAAACTCAGTTTCAAGATCATACACATAAACTAAAATATGAAAAACAAACTGTAGAGGAAAAATAATCTCTAAGAAAAATCAAATAAGCATTACTTCACAGTATTTCTAGCTACAAACTGGCAGTGAATTCCCAAATAATTCAGTATTTGCAGTTTTCATTATTTTTAAAAATATGAACAAAAAGATTCAGTTTGTTTTTAAGTATTAAACTGCAAGCTTCAGCTGTCTAATAACTATTTTTATACCACTTTACTAGTGTCATGTAGCATAAGACAACCAATGGAGAATCTGATTTGCATAAAGGAAAACCTAAGTGGGAATAAGTCACCACAACATCATTTGCAAGCCCACCTTCATCCTGCTGACAGAAAACAGTAGGTGTTAACCAAGTGTATCAGTAGCCAAGCACTCTGTAACTATCATAGCACTGTCCTGGGCACCAGGAGGAAGGTTAAGTTACAGCAGACCTCTGTCTGCCTGAACTTATTTCAGAGAACAGATAAGCACCTCCGTAGCCAAACCTAGTGGGTTTCAGAAATGCCCCACTTGTTTATATGTTATGAATTCTTACATCACTGCAGATCATTAACTCGGTGGGATATGACACATACAACACGTGTTACAGTTGCCAGTAGGCTCTAGTTCTGAAGTCCAAGAAAACCTATTCAGTCAGAGGGATCACCCTGGACACAGAATAGTGCTGCAGAAAGTACCTCAGGACATCAGTTTTCTTTATCCTGATAAAATATTCAAAGGTTCTTGTAAAGGTATCCCTATGGGAATATGCTTTCTATCATGTGGTTTTAGATAAAGCAAAATTAATAGCTTCATTTTGAGTTAACTGTGTGTCAGATTCTGATTTTGTCTCTGTTGGAGTAACCCAGAGTAACTTCATTGAGCCTGATTTTACAGTGATTCATATATATGCTAATTCGCTTTACCAAGACAAAATAAATCTTTAATTCTACCATTACTTATCAACTGCTTTAAGAGCCTTTCCAGAGGTGCAAGTGATTAGCCAGTTTAAAGGTCCTGAAGTATCAGATCCATTGACTTCAGTGCAAGTTGCTCTAGATTCACATAACATTTCTAGAGAGCTGATTCCTTAGGCCTACTGAGATTGCTGATAAATAACCCAGTTAAAAAATTTCCCATGAACAAAGGGATGAATGTATTGAAAGGGTCATAGCAAATTCATTTTTGCTTCATTAGTTCCAGTAACAATATAAAAAATAAATGAAAGTGCAGAGAATTATAAACTGATACCTAATCAGAAATCAAACAAGTATTTAGTAAACCATAGTATGTGTGGTGATTAAAGCAGTCATTTGTTGGAAATATTAGCCTAAAGTTTTAAAAATGAGTGGCCAATAATAGCTAAATTATTATGCTTAGATTAAAAGGCATATTAAACACGTGTTTACTTGGATAATAGAGGGATAATGGCAGTTTAAAACCAGAGGTAAGCTGTATTTAACCAGCTCATTTTTTCTAAAGGCTGAAACTAAGCTACTGGAGAATATCCTTTAAAGTAAATGTGTAAATAAAATAACATATCACTCGGGATATGGTGACATAGCTCTTCATGACAAAACAATGTCATGCATTTTTTCCATTCTGTTTGACACAAATTCAATATACTGAGGACCTGTTTTTTTTTATTGTCATAAAATGTGTGCAAGAGGATGAAAAAAGCTGACAAAACACAAAAGGGTTGTTTGGGGCAGTGTTTTTTGTTTTGTTTTTATGTGGCAAAGTACAAATACAATGTTAAAAAAAAGGAATCAGTGCTGAATAAAATCCTTAACTGTGTGTTATATTCCTGAGGAAAATAATGTGAAGCAGATTAACCACCACTTCAGGATGGTTGCCTTTTAATTTATTATTCATAAAAGAGCTAGACTTTCAATGGGTGAGATATTTCACAGCCAACTTCCAATTTAAAAAGAAGCATTTCTTTCAGTATTTATTAATAATACAGTACATAACATCATCATGTATAAAAGTGACAGGATGTTACCTTTCTCCATTTCCTCAGAGACAAAGGGATTGATTATATAATTTCCATGTAAATATACTCTGACAGTGATCAAAGGAGGTTTTAATCATCAAAACAGATTTTTGGGTTGGGCCCTGATAAATTGATAAATTTAATTACTAGGATTTTACATTTATTCATTTATCTTCTGATTGAAGGATTTTTCTTTTTTTCTGCAGACCTTTTCTGCAGACCATGTATTTTGATGTGCTGCAAAATGAATGCTCATGCAGTACAATTATTTATATCACATTATGATAAAGCACCTTCAATCAAAGCTGTACCATTTTTAATCTTTTTGCACAATAGGCTCAAGAGTAGAGACTTTGACTCATTCAGTAATATCTCTGTATCAAAAATTCAGAATTCTTGGAAAGACAATTTCTCCTACACTAAAAAATTTCAATAGGAAAGGTACCTTTAGAGCTCAAACTTTTCCAGGTAAAAATTCTCTTTATCAAGCAGCAATTCCTAAGCAATTTCTTGCAGTTTGCAGGCTTTTGATGATACTGTTCCAAATCTTCATTTTCTTCATGTGTTTTCTTCTCAGAGGCTAACACTTCCATCCTAAACAAAAACTTAACCTTTAGTTTTCCTGCAGGATATATGCACAACTTAAATTCATAGACTGGGGATAAGGGAGATGTGGGGAGAAGGGAGGAGATGGACTCGGTATGAAAGGAAAAGCTTTAGGATCTCATTCACCATTATTCTTAGCTCATACATTCTTAGTATTATTTAACTTAAATTGAATTATTGTATTCTTATTCTTTTGCTTTGAATTATTTACCTGTAACATTAATGTATTTGTGAAAAATACAGATGGGGGAAAACACCAGATTTTATCTACTATTTTAAAAACTTTGATTTCACTTAAATGATAGAAATTATAAAACACATTTAGCTGGTAAATAAATATTTACCTCTTACCTTGGTCGGTTGCTTAGGTAATGGAAATAATGCAATCCTCTATGCATGAACCTATTATCCTTCCTATCTTAGCTTGCCTTACATCAGTGTCATAGAGGAGGGCTGCATTCCTCTAGCTGTTATTGAAAGACAGCTGCTCTACCCAGAAAAGATGAATAGTTGGGTTTCTGTGCTGCCTTAATGCCACTGTCACTCAAATGCAGAAAAGCAGCTGAGCCACTTAAAGCTAGTTGTACACTTGGGGACCATTTCTCGACACTACCTTCTCATTCACACAGGCTGACCAATAAATTTCTATATGACTAACCAAAGCCCTGCTCAGGGGCCACAAACCCAAGAAAAGGCACCTACCCAGTGCTCCAGGACTTTTATGCTACTCCAAGGTCATGCAGTAGTCCTAAACAGCATTCCTGTTTGCTCTTCAGTGAGCTCCAGCCTGATGCCGAGGAGATGACTGCTGCTGAGGACAGAACCAAACTGCAAGCAGCAGCAGCCCTTTGACAACGAGCCATAGACTGCACCAGGGGAGCTACTCTAATTACAAACAATAACTGCGTCCAGCCAGAAGCAGGACACCAAAGTGGCCCCTATTTCACTCCCCTTCTTCTCCCTCACACTGCACTCTCACCCATAATCTGAATCCAACATTAAACATAATTTAAGTTCTAAAGACAGGAAGTAGGAAAAAGTCAAAAGAAAAAAATAAATTTGCATTGGCCACAGTACACATCAGAGTTGAGAAATTAAGATGAATTTTCAATTGTAAATTTATTGCTTCCTAAAGAAAGAAAGCATGATGTAACACTACCTCACTGTGTGCATTTGCATTCAAACCTTAAGCAACTCTACAGCAATTTTCTTCTATAACAGAAGTATACCTGAATCAGATGTTCTTTGCAGTGCTAATCATTATGCTAGAATTTTGTAGTGCATTTAAAATAAAGTTAAGCTGTAAAATAGCAGAGTTCAAGGCACCATTGACTTTTTTCAAGCAAATGATACTGTACCTCATATATACATAATGCTTAATTTATAAAATGAATTAACATTAGTATTCTGAAGCAATGAACTTGATTTACCTCTTTCTCCTCTGTGAATCATGTGCTCTGACTTTGAGAAAAGGAAATGGGTTGGTAGTGAATTCCACATGTACAAACCCAAGGACTGCGAAAAATTTATTACGTGCGACACTGGAGAAAAACTGGCCATGTTGTAAGTAAAATAAGAAAAGTATCATCTGTGGAAAGGATTTCAATCCAGGCTGCACAGGATCCTTCCTTTCCCTGAATACAGTAAATCATTGAATAATTTGGGCAAAAGGAAGCCAAAAAGCACTCTAGGAGTACCTTAACTGTGGGTGATCAGTGGAAGGCTGAACACTTCAGCATGTTCACATCAGCAGCCAGTTTCTGAAACATGCATATTGTTCAGGGACGACCTATAAGGGACTGGTACCAAGATCTTACTGAGCCTGAGCAAACTCAGGATCTGGGATGAGCTTCTAACTGGGAGCGAGTAGTGAAACAGATAAGAAAGAAAAGAAACAGAACTGTACTAGTGGGAGTATCAACAACAAGACACATGTGGAGAAATGATCTGCAAAAACCCTGCTATGCCTTTGGTTTGAGCTCTTACATACTTGACTACAGCAGTAACAGTGCATGGAGATCAGGACTGCCCAAAGAAAGCAGGTTTTAGCTATTTCATGTTATCAGATTTCATCTGTAATCAGTTACAGCCAAAAATAAAGCTGGGTTTCTCTATAAAAAGTTGCTAATTTCCTATTGATCGTTAAAGAACTGCTTTCTTGAGTGAACTAAATCATGTCAGTTAAAAACTCCAGAGAGTCACAAGCTGATGAATCATATAAGTGCTATGAGATGCCACACATGCTACAGACTTTTTGAGGAATATTTGTTGGAGCTAGAAGGGAATGTCTTTTAACTGGGTGTACATGAACATGGCTGCAATAATAGCATGTATGCAAGTTGTCTCTTACTACTGCTTAATCTGATTTAAATTTTGGGAATGCAGAAGTGAACTTTGAGTGGAGTCACTGAAAACTAAATTCTTCACTTGGTAATGAAACAGCAGTTGGAAAGACCAAAGTCATCATTATAGAGTAAGAAATAGTTCAGGAATACTCCAGACGAAACAGTCAAAACTGACATGGCATCTGCGTGGTTTTTTTGAGGAATCTTTACAAAAGTGATTAGTTGATTACTCTAGCAAAACTGATTCAAGAATGTTCACTGATTGCTACATGGTCTCGTAAGGGTCTTGAAGAAAGAAATTGTTTAATATCAGAGATGAAGCTAGGTTAAATCAGTGATGTCTGCTGAAAACTTTAGGCTGTTAGAGGTTGCAGCTGTAAGTTAAGAAATGAATTTGAAAAATGAGGCAAGGTTACAGAATCCAGTCCTGGATGAATGTGTGGGTGATTGCTGACCTATTAAGAAATATTACAATGAGAAGCTTTAGAGGAAAATCAAGGTTTGGCTTGGTTTTTCTCAGCAGAAGTAGTTTTTAATAGTATTTTATGACATCCAGTTTTGGCAGATGAAGGAAAGGGTTTGTGAGCGGAAAGGAAAATGTCATTCTCCTTCTGTAAAATGTAAGATGGAACAGAAAAATATTAGAAGTAAATATATATCAGCTATTTATTTACCCCCACTGTATAGTGCTCTCTCAGGTTTTTCTGTTGCATTAACTTGAGCTCCATTAACAAATTTTTATGAAGATCTTTTCAACGTGCTTCTTTGTCTGTTTATAGGCAAAAAAAGGCAATTGGATAAATAGCAGGAATCAAGTTTCCTGTATGTTTTAATAGGCACTGGAAAGGGCTACCTAGGGAAGTGGTTGAGTCACCATCCCTGGAGGTGTTTAAAAGATGGGTAGATGAGGTGCTCAGAGATATGGTTTAGTAGTGGACAGGTACAGTTGGATTCAATGATCTCAAAGGTCTTTTCCAACCAAATGATTCTATGATGCTAATATCAATTAAAATTTTGGGTTCTGCTTTAACCAAGAAAAACAAACAGACAAATCTTAACTTAACTTGAAAATAGTGAAGAGTTGAGCAGTGCCAGTCACTCTGGAAAGTCTGTGGGAAGCATCTGAAAATATCCCACAATTATAGGGGGAAATGTTATTTTTATAGAATCATAGAATCATAGAATGGTTAGGATTGGAAGGGACCTTAAAGATCATCTCGTTCCAACCCCCCTGCCATCAGCAGGGACATCTTCCACTAGCCCGGGTTGCTCAAAGCCTCATCCAGCCTGGCCTTAAACACTTCCAGGGAGGGGGCATCCACAACTTCTCTGGGCAACCTGTTCCAGTGTCTGACCACCCTCATAGTGAAGAACTTCTTCCTAATATCTAATCTAAACCTGACCTCTTTCTTAAACCCATTTCCCCTAGTTTTGTAATTAATTGCCCTTATGAAAAGTCCTTCCCCAGCTTTCTTGTAGGCCCCCTTCAGGTATTGGAAGGCTGCTATAAGATCTCCCCTAAGCCTTCTCTTTTCCAGGCTGAACAACCCCAACTCTTTCAGCCTGTCTTCATAGGAGAGGTGCTCCAGCCCTCGGATCATCCTGGTGGCCCTCCTCTGGACTTGTTCTAACTGGTCCATGTCTTTCTTATGTTGGGGGCTCCAGAGCTAGATGCAGTATTCCAGGTGGGGCCTTACAAGAGCAGAGTAGAGGGGCAGAATCACCTCCCTTGATCTGCTGGCCACACTTCTCTTGATGCAGCCCAGGATTCGGTTATTGGCCTTCTGAGCTGAAAGCGCACATTGTCTGCTCGTGTTCAGCTTCTCACTCACCACCACTCCCAAGTCCTTCTCTTCAGAGCTGGTCTCAAGCCGTTCATTACCCAGCCTGTGTTTGTGCCTGGGGTTGCCCCGACCCAGGTGCAGGACCTTGCATTTGGCCTTGTTGAACTTCATGAGGTTAGCACAAGCCCACCTGTCAAACCTGTCAAGGTCCGTCTGGATGGCATCCCGTCCCTCCAGCGTGTCAACCACACCACACAGCTTGGTGTCGTTGGCAAACTTGCTGAGGGTGCACTTAATCCCACTGCATGTTTGCCGTGTTTGTTTTTTCTCACCTCAAAAAAGTAATCCTCCTTGATGTATGAAATGTCTACAGGTCTTGCCTGTTCATGCATAGTGAAACTCTTATATTGTAAATGAGGAACAAAGCAATAGGAATAGTGGGGCAGCATTGCCCTGGAATTCTTCTGGTTTATTTAGCTGTGGACCCTTTGATAGGACAGTGTCCTGGTTTTTTTTGCTAGGATAGTGTTAATTTTCTTCTTAGCAGCTAGAAAGCACTGTGTTTTGGTTACAGTGCAGATTGTTACAGAGAATGTTGGTAACGTACAAGGACACTTGCTTGAGCAGTTTGCAAGAGCAGAGGACTGGCAAGAGGGTGAGGTGTGGCGGGGGGAAAGAAAAGTGCAGTAGTTAGTAAAACCCAGAATTGGTAGTTGGATGTCCCAATAAGATATTCCATATCATATTACCTCATGTTCAGTATATTAACCAGGGCTGACCGGAAAGGGGGGATTCTCTCAGGAATCGCTCGGGCTCGCTTTTCCGGGATTGCAATTTTGGTTCTGTTCAACTCCGGGACTGTTATCCGGGGGTGGTGAGCAATTGTACTGTGCATCACTCATATATATATAGTTGTTATCATTGTTATTATTATTACTATTTATATTTTATTTTACTCTAATTATTAAATTGTTCTTATCTCAACCTACAAGTCTCCTCACCTTTACCCCTCCAATTCTCTCCCTGATTCCCTGGGTGGGGGGTGGGGAAGGGGACTGGACTGCAGGTGGCTGTGTCTTGTTTGGCTGCCAGCTCAGTTAAATTATCACAGACAGTGCTGGTTAGTAACTCATTTCAGGTTGTATTCAGGTTGCCTGGATTAGAAGGAGAACATTGGTCTTCACACACATTATGTCACAGTACCTGTGGGCAGTGCTGGTGACAGAAACACATTTTGACACTGATCACAATTATTTAACTGTGGCAAGAACAATGAGCAACATAAGCAAGAGCAAGTATTTGTGGGTGGGAATTTCAGAGAGCTCCTTTGCTGTGCCAGAGGAATTTCACATTGTAATGAGCTCTCTTGGGGTTATAAATATATTGGGATGAGCTCTCACTGGATGATTCAGTAGTTGAATTAAACTGAAAGAAAGGGTTTACCTCCTGTCAGATTATAGGGGTAAGAGGGATGACAGTGACTCTGATACGGGCAGAAAGGATTTTAATGTTAATCCATTGTTAATGTTAATTAAAAAA
The DNA here is from genome assembly GCF_000700745.2 of Antrostomus carolinensis. NCBI lineage: Eukaryota > Metazoa > Chordata > Aves > Caprimulgiformes > Caprimulgidae > Antrostomus > Antrostomus carolinensis. Next base: position 46,031 of record NW_010320044.1, read on the forward strand.
AAACTGCTTGCTTTTAGCATTTGTCTGGGGTGTATATATAATCTAGCCAGATTGGTTAAAGTGACAGGGTTGGTGGTTTTTTTCTCATAGTCACAGGATGAATATACCAGTCTTACATGTCTCCATACAAATACTCTTTTGTACATTTGTATATCATCATGCTTTGCTTTTACAAGAAAAAGATGTATTTTAAAAGTCTGAAAACTCAAAAGAGATGAGAATGAAGGCTGATGATACTAATTATGGTAGCTTTGTACATAAATTATGGTATGGCTTTGTTGACTAGAAATACTGATAGATCAAGTTGCTACTTTAGAATTAACAGAATGTGAGACTGGTTCTAAACAGTGTGAAATCATATTACCTGTTTGTATCAAAAGTAGTATCATGAGTGTATGACATTGGGGAGGATGAATAAAAAGTAGAGGAAATTAATATAAGTAGGTTACTTTAGACTAACCTCTGTAAACATAAGGACATGCCAACAAATTCCTTTCAATACTTAAGGAGGCATTATAAGAAAGATGGAGACAGACTTTTTAGCAGGGCCTGTTGCAATAGGACAAGGCATAATGGTTGCAAACTAAAAGAGGTTAGATTTAGACTAGATATAAGGAATGAGGGTGGTGAAACACTGGCGCACGTTTCTCAGAGGGGTGGTAGATGACCCATCCCTGGAAACATTAAAGGTCAGACTGGCCAGGGCTCTGAGCAACCTGATCTAGTTGATGTCCCTGCTCACTGCAGGGAAGTTGGACCAGATGACTTTTAAAGTTCCTTTCCAACCCTAACCATTCTATGATTCTATGAAATTTTTAAAGAGAAAGTCCAGATAGATTTTTTTGTTGGAAATTATCTGTTCTTGGTTTACGTCCTTATTTTTACATTTTTTAACAAGTAATCTTAATTATCAGTAACAGTCTTAATTAGATTCTGTACTTTATAGTAATCATAGAGTTATAAATAATGTTCTGTATAATAAAAGTATTTTGCTTCAAAACAGTAAGAGGTATACATTTTTAAAATGGTCTTGAGTTTATTATATGGATAGGGCACAGTCCCTTCCTGCCACTGACTTTGACTTCTCTTACGGGCCCTATATCCACTGTGCTCAAAAGCATGAACATAAACAGCAGAAGACTCCCAGTTAACACCTAAATATTGGAGCTCCGTTTTAGATGACAATCGCTACTTTGGAAAGTGCTACATTTTGCTTTTGCTCAGGCTCCTAATAAGCCCAATATTTGTCAAAGAATTCCTAGAAGCTATCTGGAATGTCCTTTCTTTGTGGATCTTTATCATTTACACGTAATTTATAACTAAAGAACAAATTGTCCATCTGTATTTTAGATGCTATAATATCATGTTAAATGGTTAAGAAAGAGAAACACAAAAAAAGAAAGGAAAAGGGGGTGCAGCTAAGGAATTAATCGAATAGCTGCTATCAGAAGCTTCTAAAAATTGATTTAATCATTAGAAGTGTTTTATCCACAGTATGGTCACTGAAGAAGGAGCTTGATGAGATAGAAGAATGCTACTGCAGAATACACTTGGGAAAGAAAGTAAAACAGGTCTCATATTTCATTTCAGTTTCAAATAAAATTGATTATGAATGAGTAGATGAGAGGTTTTATGATTTCATAATTCAGTAGAACATAACTTATACATTTCCTCAAAAAGACACAGAAGTCTCATTTACCAGGGATATACACATTGCTTGGAGACAGTACATATGATTCAGTATGAACACATTTGTCACTTGGATCCCTGATGAAGTATCAGCTGAACTCTTAAATGAACTTCCAAATTTTGGAGAAAACAATACAGACTGGATACAAATTTGCATTTTTAGGCTCCCATACAATGCTGTACTAAATAAAATCATGTTGAAAATTATTGTCTCATTAAACTTCATGCTTATTGCCTTATGCTCAGCAAAATAATGATAAAAATCTCAAGGACAATGGAATAGGAGATAAAAACAATAAAGATATTTTCAGGTAGACTAAAGCTGTGTGTTTATTTGGATACACACACAAAGTGAACAAAGTTATGAAGCAGATGAAATAAAAGTAGTAGATATGTCTGAATTTTAATACAGGCTTTCATATGTTGCCATAACATTTTACTCTTATGAAACTGTTCTGAAATAATTTATGTTTTCCTAGATATGAACAGTCTCAAAGACTGAACAGAGGCTGAGAGAATATAAATTCACAGTATTAACAACTGCACTATATTGCAGTCACATAAGCATCAAGGCTTGATTCTGTGACATGCTGAGCACTTCCAGCTCTTACTGCGGATAACAGAAGGATGTAGTGTTCAGCATTTTGCAAGATCAGGCTCAGGTGATTATCAGACACTGACAAATTATCATTTGAATCTATTTTAGGTTTTTTGTAGGTATTATTTCTTTCTCAAAGGTCCTAAAGTAAGACTAAAAACTATAGCAAGTGTAAATTCACATTGTGGTAAGCTGAGAGGAACTCAGGAGGCAGAAACAATGTTGGCAAGCAAAAAAGTCATTTATTATTTAAAAAGGTAAAAGAAGGAGCCTTTTTATGCAGCTTTGGAGTGACTGCATTTTACATGTTGTATTTAATGACATTACTATTTAGTAAGTTTTTAATTAATAGGTGACATATTTTTTGCTGCCTCATGAAAATAAATTTACCAGAACTATTGGATCTATTGACAGATAAAAAGTGAAAATTGCCATTTCAGAGACACATAGCATTCTTACATAGTAACTTTCTCTATTTCTAGGGCTGTCCAGTAGTGTTTAGTCTTTACTAAATTAGGCAACATGCACAGCAGTCAAAAACAGTTGCACATGCCATGGATATTAAGAAAAGGGTTCAAGTTGTCTATAAATATCCAGAGGCCAAGTTGATCATTACTTGAAATTTAGGTTCAAGCTGAATCAGCATCTAGTAGGCTGAATGCCCCCTTCACTAATCACTTGGGCCAACCATACAATTTAAAATGCTTTCTTTACAAAGATTTAATGTTTGCTGTGAAAGTGTCTGACAGCAATGGGAACAGAAATCTGTTTTGTCACAGAACAGGGAAAGCACAAGCACTGGACCAGAGCAATACCTATAGTCTTCCACTGGAACGGCTACCTCTAATAACAATGGTTTTCTTCCTTCTTATAAATTCTTAGCCTAATTGGAGTGACTAATAGGCTATTTAGTTAGCAAAACTGATAGTTGTGGTGTTTTTTGTGGCTGCAATTTATCAGAGAAAATGAACTGAAATCACCCAAAATAGGTTACCAAACAATTAACAACTACAGGTTTACCATTAAAAGAGACAGCTTTTCTCGGTAATTAGCACACAGAGTATCAGCAACAAAAGAAAAACTCTTTAATAGCCATGTTCTAGCTATTGATTTTCTATAATAGCCTAATGAACTTTAAGCAGTCCTAAAAGTGTGGACAAAAGAGTGCCATAGGAGTTGGGAACATACCCATTTATTAATCCCTATCTCAGATTCAAACACACATAAGAATAATTATTTTGAAACTGAAGTATGAAAACACTGTCTTATACACTTACGTAAGTGTAAACTTATGCACTTACATAAGTGCACTTATACACTTGCATAAGACTGTGTTTCCATACTTCTGTCCTCCTAAAATTCCCTCTAGAGCATAGTGTAACCAAAGTGTACAGCATAGACTACCTACACTTGCCAACACTTTCCAGAATTCCCATAACTGGAACAGCTGTGAGCCTTTTCTTCCTCAAAATAATCTTAAAATATTAAAACAGAATTTTTCATTACAGAAAGAACTTTATTAGCAAGGGCCTTAATCTAGTGATATATTTACATGAGATCATGTCAGGGAAAAGCTGATTATAGTATTACTTCTGGGGAAAAAATGACTTTTTAAAGTGGTTTACAAGGCCAGCACTATTGCAAAGTGAAAGTTTGCAATTTGTGGATAATCAAGGTGTGGTTTTATGTTTGATTATGTACTATCAACACATGTTCAATGCCTGTTCAGGTAGAGTGGTGACAGGGTATTTATGGTGTTTCTGTGAAATTCTCAAAGAGGCCAGTGGTACAGGGTACTCAGAAACTACACAAATAGATTCTGTCAACAGCACGCCTTATTCTAACACCTGGCAATGACAGAAAACACTGCAAACTTGTGACTATTCCACCACTACCTTCCAGAAAATCAAAGTTGTCATTTCCTAGTAAACTAGTAAGCTCTCAGAAATCTCCATATTGTGCTGTTACTGCACAAAAGCACTGCAGGAAAGAAACAGAAAAGCTGTTTTGCAGTCCAGTAGATTTTACATTTTTTGGAAGATGTACTTGAGAGACAAACAAAATTCTCATCTTTATCCATACTTATTCAATGATATAAAACTCAGTTATTTCTCATTGTTAATGAAGAATAATAATTATTTCTCATTTTCTTCTTTGGACACATACACACAGAAAGAACCATTTCCTTTTAAAATGTAAGACTAGAGTTAGACCAATAAAGGATAGAAAATAAGGTAAAATTGTATGTATTTTTATCGTGCTTATGAAGTCAGCATAGCTGGGGACTGTTCATCTTTGATGAGTTATAATAAACTTTAGATTCAGTAACTGCACATTTTGACAGCTGAACAGCAAACAAATGGTTTGTTATGAACCCAAGGAGCCTGAAAAGATATCAGCAAATTATAACTGTTACCTGTCTTAGACATGAGTATTTTTACGTCCCTCCTCTATCAAGTAATACAAAGAGGTCTGACATAGCACCTTAGCTACATGCTCTGTTGTCACTGGTGTGATCAGCTCCATCAGCTTTCATGTCTGTCTTTCAGCTGTGTCTCTGTTCATTAAGTTTTATTGTTTAATAGTTAACATCCTATTAAGTGTGAATGGTAGGGGTCACTCATTAATGAGTAAAAATCTATGAATGGATTGGCTTTTGGTAAAACCCGTCAATGATTTTATCAGCAATTTAAAATACGCTGTTAATTCCTTATATGGACAAATGCAAACATTGATGGAATAAGTAATCAAGGAGGACATTGTACTGCTATAGGATAAACTCAGTAATTTTTATTCAGTTCAGCAGAATGCAAAACAACACTTTTAGGAACAAAAAATAGAGACTATCTTTGCTCAACCAAAAAAAAAAAAAAAAAAAAAAAAAAAAGGCTATACCAGAACAACATTCTGACTTAGAGTCCACACTTCCAAAGGGATGAGAAAACAGAAAAGTAACTTCAAAGGATGACTGCAAAGTAAAGGAAGTTAAGGGTTGACTACAACTCTCTGTGAAGATGCTCATAAACAGAAAAGAGATCTGATTATGGAAAATTTTTAAGGCTGATGGACATGGACCAAGTATGATGCAAAAGGTGAAAACTAAAGCTAAACAAATCTGGAAAATAAGATTAGATTTTAGAATAGCTAAATATTAGTGGTGACTTCTTTATTGGTTTGTTTTGTTAAAAACAATAATCATATTTGAAACATAAATTATGATCCAGTCTCTGTGGAAAAAAGACCTCTGCCTGAAGGAGGTCAGCTTAGAAGATTACTGTGATCATCTCTGGATTTAAAAAAAACACTGTTTTTTGCAGATGGAAGGAAAGAGCACTATGTTGTTCTCCTCTCATTTCATAGGTTGTTTGCAAGGTTACTTTCATCGTCATTAAAAGCTGGAAACGTTACTATAAAAACATGAATATAGATCACAGTTTTGTAACAATTGTGTCAGATTTTCTGGCAAATTTCAGGGATTCCAACAAGCTTCTAAAGCCATGTAAATTCTAGCAAATGAATTCAAGATTAATCAATTTTTCAGGATTAAGTCATTTGTCTGCATCTGCCAATGTTGTCCTTCAGCAAAGAGTGTCAAAGCTCCATACAAATCTGCATTTTATTAAATTATAATAATTTAGCACTATGTTAAATGCCCAAGTGATTAAAACACCTGAATAACTGAAGCGATCTCTAATGGAATAATTATAATAATGTTCTTTAGTGTATATATATTTTCATAGCTTTAGGCAATATCAAGTAGTTCAAATTAATAAACCATCTCGTAGATCAGATGGCTTTCCAGCACCTATGGTTCAGTACTTGAAGCTATTGGTTGGGAAGGCAGTCATAAACACTGCAAATAATAATGAGATTTTTGACCTTCCAGTGTCATGTAAATTGATGTGTGCCTGACACAGGAGACTTTGCTGCTAAACTCAAAAGCTTTCGGCTTTATCATTGTCACCATCTTGTAATTAGATATGTTAACTCTAAAGGAGACTTAAATAGAAGAGTAAAACCAGGGAACAGAGTTAGGAAGAAATTAATATAGCTTTTCAGAAATATATATATTTCTAGTTCTTGTAAAAGAAAAAATATTATGATTTCTCAGTTAAATACTTGATATCAAATGAAGTTGTATAATACATGCTGGAAATTAATGTATATAGATCTATAGCAAAGCTTATTCTCCAGTATCTAGCATTTCAAATTGTAAAAGTCAGGTCCAATTAATGAGAAACAGGCTTTCCTATAACTTATTTGACTTTTTTCCCATGCTTTCCTTCTGCTATGCTGATTTTCTTTCTTTTTCTTTCTGACTTCTATTCATTTTTCACTCATTTACAGCAGTTCCTAGTTCTCAGTAACTGGGGTCCACCATTTGAAATGTGATTCTCACATTTTGGTATAGCTACTTCTGTCATATATGTTATAATGGTCATGCAAAACAATTCTATTTTATTTTTTGCAATGATAACCGAGCAAATTTTAACTGCAGCGTTTGGCAAGCTAAACAGAGTTGGCAAAGCACCATTATTATCCCATATTACAGAGATTATATTAAGTGACCAGCTTAGAAATATTGACAGACTGGAGGGACATAGAATCCTAGAATCACCTGTTTGGAAAAGACCCCTGAGGGCATCGAGTCCAACCACACTTATCCACTACTAAACCATATCTGAGCACCCCATCTAGCCATCTTTTAAATACCTCCAGGGATGGTGACTCAACCACCTCCCTAGGCATCCCGTTCCAGTGCCTGAGAACCCTTTCAGTGAAGTATTTCCTGACATCCAATCTGTACCTCCCCTGGCACAACTTGAGGCCATCGCCTCTTGTTCTATCACTAGTTACCTGGGAGAAGACACACACCCACCTCACTACAACCTCCTTTCAGGTAGTTGTAGACAGTGATAAGGTCTCCCCTCAGCCTCCTTCTCTCCAGACTAAACAACCCCAGTTCACTCAGCCGCTCCTCATAAGGTTTCTTCTCCAGCCCCTTCACCAGCTTTGTTGCCCTTCTCTGGACATGCTCCAGTGCCGCAATGTCCTTCTTGTAGTTAGGGGCCCAAAACTGGACACAGTATTCAAGGTGTGGCCTCACCAAAGCTGAGTATAGCGGAAGGACGACTTCCCTGATCCTGCTGGCCACACATCAGCAAGCACAGAAAAATACTAAGTATGTGCCTTGGAAATAATAAAAAAGACTCAAAAATTCAGGACAATATGTACTGCAAGGTATGAGCTATGTTCCTGATACAGAGCACCATAGCAGTACTTGGTGTGTATGTTCATGACCAGTATTACCAGTAGAATGACGCCACGCACTGATACCCATAGACTGCGTTGATACTGCTTCATACTGCAGTACAATGAAGTGATACATCAACATGTATATATATTAAACAATAACACAAAAATTCTTTCAATAGACTTCAAGAAAATCTCAACTGTGATTCTATAAAGAGAGAGGGAGATTGAAACAGAGCCAGGAGGAAGAAGACTGAGAAGGAAGGGGAAAGGAGAAGAAATGTTGCTGCAATTAGGTTTTTCCCTACCATATCTTTCTTTTTGAATTTAAAATTCAATGTATGAAGCAAAATAAATACTGAGAATGAAAGATAAAAATTCAGGATATGAGGCATTATCAAATTCCTGATTTAATTTTCCCATATTAAAATGTTCATAAGAGGAAACACTACCAGCCCATGTAATTAATACAACGGTTGTCCCACAGCTACCCAAACTTCTTCTTCTTTTTACTGTTCCTTTAAGAGAATACTATGAGTTCAGACCATATTTTGAGAAGGTAGCACTTTGTAGAAGGATGAGAAGGTGATTTAGCATCTAGATACTTATTCCAGACCTAATTCTGTGCTATGTTAGCATAGCTATGGATCCTCTGGGGTTCTGATAACTTAGGGTACTTAGGTTAAGTACTGTGGCATTTCCTATAACAACTGGGTCACTATCACAAACAAATTCTAATTTAGGCGACTGTATTTTGCTTTCCTTTATTCCTTTGACAATTCATGGAAACTATACTGTAGCACTGCAAGAGGTTCTCTTCATATAATCATCACACATCCAAGTGGACAGTTTTTTATTTAATATCTGCATAATGATCCCAGAAAACAAGATTTTATGATGTATGAACTCCTCAGTGCAAGGATAAAAACATGGTAACTCAGTTAATCTTTATGAGACTCCACATTTTTACCTTACCACACTAACACATACTACTTTCTACTAATTCAAAATGGCCAAATTAACCTAAAAAGAGCAAACACTTGCACTACTGAATAAACTCCAACCTTGCTAAATGCCTGTCAAAACACTGCATGTTCTCATTTCCATTTTAAGTGATATATTAAAATATGAGTATACATAGATTTTTACACCATGACAAATTACTTCTTTCCAGGTACTAATTAGAGACAAAATATGTACTTACTGTATTAACAGCTCTGTGTTAAAGGATCATGTCACAAGATTTTCAGAAGGTGTTTCCATATAAAAACTATGAAGCTAAAAGCATCACTACATACCCTAAATCATCTGCAGGAATTCATAAATAGTACAGGTTCTCCTAGTGGTAGCAAATGAAGTTTTTATGTTGGAAAAGTGTGCTCACCTGAATAAGATAAAAAGTTCAAAATTTGCTGTGTTAAGAGGGGAGTAAAGAGCGGAGAAGCCATTTGACTTTTGGCACCCAATTTCCCTTGTTAAATTAAGTGGTTAAATTCCGATTCAATCTACAGTCCTGCAGAGACATGCCCCATTGGAGGCTGATGCAGAATTCTTGCATGTTCTGCCCTGACCTGCTGTCTTCTGGCTACATTTTTTACCTGATTAAGTGCCTCAAGTTAGGTAGTATGAATACATTTTGCTATGTCCAGTCAATTTCCATCAATTCCTATCACTCACAGGCACTGCGGGATCATGAAATGCAAAAGAGCCATAAAAGTGAAAGTCATATTACTAGTAATGCAATGGAAACCATTAAAAAGCTGTTATCTATCAATAGTTGATGTACACTAGTTACTTATAATGCCCTATTATAAGGGTGTTTGTGAGCAGAGAGGTTAGGCAGGATGGGGTCACTCAAACAATACCTCAGGGTGGTAAGCGCTGACAGTGATAATTCTTTATGGCAACCACAACAAGGTAACCAAACAATAAAATTTACAATCTGCCAAAAAGACTGGGAGAAAGTTCTACACTATTTCAGGACTGGTCTGAAGTAGATTGCAAATTCATTTTGCGGAATGCACATTAAAAATGCTCCTGCCTAGAGGCTGTCATCCCTTACTGCATTATGGACGTACCTAATGGCTTCAGTATATTACGTACTATACAAACACATTTTAAGAAACATTACTTTTTCCTCAGAACCACAATACAAATAGGCAAGATGAAGGCCAGGCAGAAGGATGCATCCATTGTCTCCATTTGACAGATGGGGAACTGAAGCCCAGTGAGATTGAGTGATTTGCCTGAGGCAGTGTGCAGCAGAGCCAGGAATTTGACCTAGACGGCTTGAGTTCCAGACCAATGCCTTCTCTCATTAATATCTGCTTCTTTATGCATTTTTTGCCATAATCTAGCAAGTAAAGGAGTGCTGTGTTGTCCTAGGTTTAATAGGATCATAATCTTAAAATGATATACAGGATTCAGTAACTTCAAAAATCAGACAATAAATTTTAGGCTGTATTGATTTTAGTTTCTTCCCTCAGCTCCTATGTTCTTTAAACCATCTCCAGTAATTTGATAGAAGCTTTGGAAGGAAGTCCTTTGAGAGCACAGTATTTCAGTTAAACCACTAATGTAATTTTTCATCAATCAAATATTAAATACTTGAAAAGAAAATAAACTTGAACTAGGAGAAATGCTTCTGATGACAGCTCAAAAGATGCGCATCTGTGCAGTTCTGCAAGTAGACAATAGATTCACTTTTGTGTTGTAATACTGAGTGATTAGGTTTTGTTATCATATATCCATCTTCTGAAGTGTGAGAAATTAAAACAACTGTAAATATGGATAAACCAAAAGTACTGTCTTACCTAAGATAGCTGCAGACAGTATTTGTACATGAGATTTCTTTACCATTTGTTGCAAGGCAAAAATCACATATATAAACAATAATGGCCAAATTTCAGAGTTCAGAGAATCACTACTTTCCTAAGCTCTAAGCCTATACAACATAAGGAATTACATATCTGTGAGCTTTGTTTGATAGACAGAGATAGATTTAAAAAATAAATGAAAAAATCAATGGGCCAAATGTTCAGTTGATAGTACTCAGTAGAATTGGGGGACTGAGGAAACAAAACTCCCTAAATAAACACTAGACCAGTTAATGATTTAACATTATGTAAAAATTCACAAGAAATTAACATTATAAGACATACTAAAAATGAGACTTAGCTGGTTTTTGTTTCAGGAATAATATTGTTTCTCTGAGTCTTGGGAAATGCACAGTACCAGTACACTCAGAAGTCCTACTTCTGAGATAACTGCAAAATGATATTCTTGTCTGAAAAAAGCAGTGATGGAAGAAGCAGGGCAAATGAGGCTGCAAAAATAGAGAGGTTACACAATCGCCTAGTGCCTATTGATTTTCATAAGCAAGTCCTCAAAATTTGATCCTATTTACTGCAAGTTAATTATCCACCCACTCAGTATACAGAAAGACAAATCATTACCATTGCAAAAGGAATCAAGACCCTTTGAAAAGAATATAATAAATGCAGGTTCTGCTCTTATACTACAAACGATGAGCAGATTTCTACTGGAAATAAAAAATGTGAGAGAAAGCAACCTGATAATGAAATCCCCAAAATAAGAGGAAAAAAGTAATACTCTTCTACCTTCTAATTTTGTCACAGCCAAAAGAGTCCTTTTGGCAAAAACTGTCAATTCCAAAGCCATAGCTTTGTCACTCTGACACTTCTTATACAAACTAAAAATGAATTTTGAAGCTAGTTCATGCAACAGTCTAGGGCACTTAAGTGAAAGACTAAATGAAGAGAAATGCTAGTACAATAATTGGTTGCAAGTAGTATTTATCAAAACTTTAGGACAATTTGCAGAGAATAATTATCCATGAATAAAAGTACCTCCTGTCTAGGCAGCTCAAAAATAGAAAAATAGTTGCCATCAGAATATTATTCACTGATTTGTTTGGGCTTTTTTCTTCTAACAATGAATGCATTAAGAACCATGCAACCTTTCACTCACTGGTGTGATAAGAAATCAACATATATATTCCCATCTCCTAAATAACTCTTACTGCTGTCATACTTTTGCCTTGCTTGCAAAGATGATTTGTTTCCTGGTGTACCTGAGTATCCAAAGTTAGGCAAAAGAACCAGTTTCAGTTCTAGGCTATCTATATGGTTGGAAGGGAGTCTACAAGAGTATTCTGGAGGTAAATAATTGATCCTTTCAGCCTTCTAGCAATAAAAACTGTTGGTTCTTTCCTCAATGTTGTGGGCTTATAGTTTTAGACTTTTAAGCAGAGCACTAGTTGGTTCTCTGTTAAACAGTTGGGTCTCACATATGCTTAAAGCAGCTGAGAGCCTACACTTAATATCAATGAGATTGTGCAGAATCAAACTTTTTCTACACATCTAAAAAGTGTAGTTTAACCCAACCTAGACCTGTCTTCACTGTGAAACTCAAGTAGTCTTAACCATAGGGAAATTTTTTTCTAGACAAGTCTCAACTTTCTGTCTTAATTGCATTGCAAAGTTTTATTTTTGCTAATAAGAAAAAATCTCTTCCCCTCCATGCTTCATGAGGAAGGACAAACATTTCTGCCCTTCATGAAGACCTGTAAAGATTCATCCTAATGCAATCAGTATTTAGCAGAGTTATAAGTAAAAACGAAACATCTGCAGATAAGCATTACAGCTCATCCATTGCAGCAGCAGATATAGTTGATTACTGGAATTTGAAAATAGAACATGTAATGGCAAAGTTTTAGATTAAAGTAATTATACTGGAATAATTATACCGGTCTGAGCTCATTATATTACAAGGTAGTTGTAACATCTGAGGCATTTAAAAATACATGCTGACTAGTACTGAAGATGAAGTCTTCCTCAGATACAATACGGAAAACATATTAAACTAATATTCTTAAAGTATCTCTGTGAATACAGTCTGTTTTGTAACCTGGTCAAACACAAAGTTAACAAATCAGAAAAAAATAATGCTTTATTTTATTGCACTCATAAAGTCACAAACAAATGTGAAGTAGAAAGTATTACATAAATCAAAATACATTATGGAAACTATTTAATCACATTTTGGACTAAGAGCAAAATATTAAACAATTTTTACTTCAATTAATAGAAAAGATATCAGTCTATTTTCATGTTACCAATTCTGATTATGCAAGATTAGTAATGATTATATAAGAAATACATAGCTTTTAGTACAAACACTTTTGGAGGGTATTGAATTCAAGTGTTATGTTATTGTTGACTTCTGATTTCTTATGTTTATTTAACTCAATCACCAGTTTAGGGGGTGGGGGGAAACAATCAGTTTTAAGCAACTGCTTAAATCTTAATGATGTCAACAACTTTTGAGATGTCGTATATTTTGCACATTTTACAGTAGTAGGTAAAGAATATTTAATCCTTTTCTGGCCAGACCATCTCAGAATCAGACCAAAATGAATCTTCTGCATCCTCTGGATCCTACAGCTGTTCCTCTCCTCTGAGGCATCATGGGAAACCCTTCCACACCTTCATTGTTCAGATGTCATAATGGCTTTGATTCAACAAAATATCTGTATGTAGAAAGCCCCCTTGATTTCAGGATTTAGCAAATACTTAACCCCCACAGAAGACAGTCTAACAGAAGCACTTTTCTCATTGCAACCCTAGGTAAAATGAAATGGAGAGTGAACATTCTCTTCATGACTCTTCAACACATGTTAATAAAATGGGTTAATTTGAAAATGGATTGATTTTATGTACTCAAATGCTTGAGGAACTGCAGTCTTAAGGTACCTAGAAAACCTGCAAAGATGGGAACCAAGCAGGAGGACACTTTTTGGCTTTGTGTATAATCAGTTCTGAGCATAGAAAATTTTTGAACTCTAATTAGCACTCAGTTAACTTTGTGCCAGCTGCCTGATGTTGGCACATAAAAAAATCTCTCCCTTTAAGTAACTGATAAAGAGAGAGAGGTGGATTTAACACTGCAGAGCATTAGAGTACTTACAAAAAGAAGACAGTAAAGTTCAAAGACAAATAATTTGTATAAGCTCCAACAGTGCACATTATTAAAAGCTATTCATATACCGTGCACTGGATGGCTTCTGAATTCTCTCACTTAATTTGCACTCAAATTACCACAGCAGCGGGCCTCAAAATAAGAAAGTAGAAGATATATAGGAATGTATTGCTTTAAAACAATCCAGTACATTGATATGGCCAGATGGTAATAGGAAATCTAAGAACGAAGCAGCAAACTGAGACACAGAAGTCTCTGCATTTGTGATCTGAAGTGGCTTTTCTGGTTTCTCAGAAGCCACCTGCAGCAGTTCTCCCACTGTTTTTAAATAGTTTTGAGAATCAGATCTTTGGCTATAAGGGAGCTCTGGAAACTAAATGACTTTCCTTTCAGAGTTTAAAAGATATTTTTTTCCTTTTGTTTGCATGGCATAACACTAGACATCCCTCCATCTTTTCTAAGAAAATAAATAGCTTTTTTTCTTCCTCATCTAGACCATATTTTTAACTTTTTTCCATATTTGCTTATAAAAGAATGGGGATATTTTATTCTACATATATTGCAGAATGAAGCAACCATTTCTGTGGTAGTAAATTCCAAAGAGTTTTGATTTTTCTTGCACAGGAAATAAAACCACATTTCTTTATCCTAGGTATGGATTCATATATCTATGTATTCAAAAATATTTTTCCAACAAAGTTAGGAAAAAAGTCCAATAATATAGCAAAAATATCCAATATCTGCATATTTGATATGCCTATTTTTATTACAATATGTTAACTACTTAAAAAAATAAACTGAACACGACTCTGAATACAAGTACTTGATCCATTTAAAAATATATCTAGGGCTTCAAATATAATTTGCTGCCATTTTTGATCAACGCTTCTTAGAATGAAAAAAGAGCAACATCTGTGCAGAAACTATGTACTCACTTATTAGTTTATTAATTCCCTGGTTTATTAGAAAGTCTTTGAAGTCTTTTAATATTTGAAAGTAAAATTACAAAATTTTTGTGTGTCCATCTTAATTTCTGGGTTAACTAAAAAAATATATAGTTGGAAACAAATGCCCCATTGCATCTTCTGATATCAGCAGTTCTGCTAAATTTAACAGCCACAAAATGTGCAACACCAGATTTTTTATACATGAAAACTATGTATTACCATTTTTAACCAATCCTAAACTTAATTCATAAACTCACTTGATATTTTAAATAACAAGCAGGATAAAAATATGCAAAAGTATTAAATAAATTTCCAAGGCCTCAAAATCCACTAAAATCTCCATTAATGGATTTCTAATATGGTGTTCAGGAAAGCATTTTCAGTTTTTGAAAGGACAGTAAGACAGTAAATGCTAGTGCTCTTCAAAAATCATTACTGAAAGACAGCGCCAGGGTTATCACACCTTTCTAAACAATTGACATGTCCCAGAAGTGCCCAGATCCTTGACAAAGCCACTTAATACAAAGAAATTACTTAAAAATCCAACAAAGTTGTTATTTCAGTCTTTGCAAGACATCCGGTACTACCCAGTCACTTGGCTAGAAAAACATTATTGAAGAAACTTCTCTTGAATTCAGGATTTTCACTTCCTTGAGGCATACATCTGATGGAAGCCAGAACAGGCAGGCACTAATGATAACAATGTAATCATCATTTTTAAAAACTGGAAGATCAGGATCATTACCAGTGCTCTCAGCGATATTAAACAGCACTGTAAAATTTGCATGTTCATCTGAGGAGGATTCGAGCTGTAGTACAGATGCTTTGCAATAGCCCCCTCCCCAACCTTGGCATGAGGTTTGGGAATGGGAAAGGATTGCAAGAAGCAGGTGACCACATGTAGCAGCACAATCGAGTAAAAGAGCATTGTCATGCAAATTACCAGGGCCCACAGCAGCTGGAATTAAAAGGCTGCAGGTACGGCTGAATACCTGCTAAAGCTTTTGGTCCTCTGGACTATTGCTTTTAGCTTCTTCCCACAGGCTTTCAGCCCTAATTTTTTGTGCAAACTTTAAAGTCTCTGACTGAAAAAAAGGTTCAGATTAATTCTGCTGTGAACAGTCAATTTCTTATTAGTATATTCAACATCAGTTCAAAAAACTCTACATTTTCATTGCTTGGTTAACACATTTACAGTTCTCCTAAGCTGTGGTGTTTCCAAGTGAACCGTATGAACCAAGCAGAAAATTTTTACCTTGTTCTGTCCACAAAGCATTCAAAGCAGAAGGAAAGCATCAGATTATTTCAGTATCTGAGCCAAACCAGCATATTGCAGTTTAAACACAAAATTACGTCAATTAAGGTCTTTTCTTACCTGTGTGAAATTTCAGCATAGTCCTTTTTTGCTGTAAAACACATATCGAGTCTTCTAAAGAAACAGGCCAAACAATGGCAACAGTTACAGAAACAGAGGTTGACATTACTGTTAATTTTCTATCTCGAAAAAAAAGTCAAAAAGTCAAAACAAACACCAGTTCCTTTACACAAAAGTTTGAACTTGCCACTACTTTAAAAATAATACTGGGCCAAATACAGATAAAACAATGTGTTGTGAATGAATGGTTTTCAAATGGCCACAGGAGTTTCCTAAGAGGCAAAATGAGAAAACAAGTAAAAGATTATTTCATTTCCTTAAAAATTACAAGATAGCACCAGAGTAAAGTAAATTTGTCATAAAGCTATGATTTGACCAGTAAAAAACTGGTAGTTTACTTTTTCCTTACATTAAGTCTTTACCTAGTCTGCAAAGCTTTGATATGCATAGCAAAGAACAGACATGTCTCTGCCACGTTTGCCATAAGCCTATATTCTTGTATGAGGTACTGCTGAATGTCTCAATCATAAAATAAAACATACACACTCTTCTGTTGCTCTTTACTTTATTTGAAATTTATCTTACAAAATAGATAATAATCTCAGAGTTTACCCTCAGTCTTCTTTTTATAGATGAAAATTCACAAAAGAATTTAGGACCCTGTAGTGTACTTTGAACAGTACAATTTTATTTTAGAACAACTGCTGCTCTCTGCAGAACCCCTGAAAGTTGATGTCAGCAAAAAAAGAGTCATTATACTTGTATATTTCCACAGAGAGAAGGAAAAGATTTAGAATACTACTCTTCCTACCAATGCCTACAGACTTTTTTTCTTTCCTTTTTGCTCTTTAAGTAAACTATCGACATTAAGAACAGGAAGAAAAAAGTCCCTAAAAATTGAATTAATCATCAAGGGAAGTTAAGCACCATAATGTCATTGAAAGTGAGTCAACCTTACCCATATTATCCCAGTAAAGGTTGCTGAACTGCATTCGGCTTTAGTAAGTCTATCTTTGCAAGTCCTCAAAAGTGCAGAATTCTTACAGGAATCCATAAGAGCTCTATGAATACAGAATTTGTAAGAGTAGGACCTACCATCAATATTTGATCAGTTTTGTTGAAGGTTGAAGTGTAAACTGAATAGGACAGCAATGCATCTGGGTTATTCCATCTAGCATGCTGCTCAGCAGTGTTTATTACTTATATGGTGCCCTAAACTTTGCTAGCCTATAGGAAGTTCTCAGGCTAATTGAGTGGAAGGATGAACCAGGCAGCCAGGTAACTGGCAACTTGGTTTAAATACCCCATTAAACATAGAATGTGCAGCATTAGACCTATCCTCTTTCTGCTTGGTTTCCCCATTCCTGTTAAAAAGTGTTACATGTACAGCACAAGTATACTGCTGGATCAACCTTTTAAGAACTAAGTTACATAGATATCTGGTCATTGTAACCATGTAAGAAAGTACTTATGCTAAAAAAGCAATGTCAAAGATGGGAAGCTAGACAGGCTCTCTGCCCTTTTTTCTTCTCCACCATTCAATTTTTTTTTTTTTTCTCTTTTCCCTTTTAAATACAGATCTAGTAAGGCCAGATGCAATGTGTCTTCATATCAGATATATTTAAGTCTACAGAAAGAGAAAGAAAAGACATGAAAATTATCCCTTGTTTCAAAAGTTTTAAATATTAAAAGTACTTTAAACAAGTGTTTATAGCGCTCATTTCAACATTTCTCTACATACCTAGATCAAAAGATAGAAAAGCTATTATAAAATGATCACATAAAAACACAAGAAGTGGCTCTTCAGTAAAAACAATTTAATAAGTAAGTGCTTCCACTATTACTAGTTATCAGAATCCTTTCCTAGCTGAACTGCAAACTAATCACAAGACAGTATCCAAGCCCACTATCAGCCACATTAAAGTAATTATTTGCCCATTAGCAAAAAATTTCCATTTTAATAAATAATTTTTAAAAAGAAAGAAAAATACGCTATCAGCTTTCAGTACACATTATGTCCCAACTCAAAAGCTAAAATTGGTTGGAAGAGAGAAGAAACATTATAAAAAGAATAAATTACTTCAATAGCTCTCTGCTAAAAATCACTGTCAGTTCACCACTTCCAGAGCTTTATAACTGCATTTAAGTGGTTTTACTTCCTAAAGGTGATGCCCATGTACAACACTTAGCACTAGCTTTAATTAAGGTTTCATGTATCCCCAATTGCCCCAAGCTAGTATTAACAGTCATCTGATTTAATGAATGCAGAAACCATGGTCTTGAACAGACTCTATTTTTATTTGGTAAAAGGTAGCACACTAATATAACCAGACTTTTCTGAATGTTCTTTTTCTTTCAGTGTAAAGAAAGGATTTCCATCTTCAGTAATGATAATCATGTCTCAGAGCTCGTAGGAGCTGAGCAAGGGTGCAGACTGTCTCCTGATCAAAAATACCTTTAATTCCTGATTATTTTCAAGCATAAATTCAGTCAGATCTTATGACTTATCTATTCTGTGGATGACTGTACATCTTTGTATAAAAAAGCAAAGGAGTTCCAAAGGTCCACATCTCCACTTTGAGATGTGTCAGTCAGAAAGGTTTTCCAGAAACAAGTAATTCTACTCAACTTGGGTCTCTGCAGTTCCATGTACACTGTCCTGTGTGGTTAAGACTTCATGAGTTTGAATATGACACCCATCCCAGGCAATTGTGTTACTCCCTACAAAATCCTAGCAACACGTCCTCCATCTCTGGCCATAAACTTCTTGGGACTTCACCAAGCAGCACCACAGAGGTCTCTATTGCACACACAACATGTTCCAACAGGCTGGGGTTGTCAGGTTGAGGAGAAGCTGTTTTTCTGAGTCTGTTGTCCATAGGAGGAGATTTGGCCAGTAACGGCCGATTTCCTTTGCTAGTGTGGAAAGATATGAACAATCATAATACAGTTATACAGTTCTCATATACACAAATCCATGGGCCCTGCTGGGATTCACCCACGAGCGCTGAAGGAGCTGGCGGAATTGATCACTGAACTGCTCTCTGTCATCTTTGAAAGGTCTTGGACAACGGCAGAGGTGCCTGAAGATTGAAGGATAGCCAGTGTCACTCCGGTCTTCAAAAAGCGCAAGAAGGATGATCCAGGCAACTACAGGCCAGTCAGCCT
>NW_010320045.1:0-15943 GCF_000700745.2 Antrostomus carolinensis
TTCCAATCCCTGACATTCTGTGATTCTGCCTCTGCACGTTGCACCCCCCTGCTGCCCCCTCCCTTGCCTTTGCTGGGCAAGTGAGTGGGGCCTTCCAGCCTGTCACTCTTCATTGACCAACCAGTCTGGCTAAAATGGCTGTTGGGTGGTTCTGCACGTTCCTGAAGGTACCATGTGGCAGTCATTCCAGTCTGTGTTGCTGAAGGCACTGCCTGAATCTAACCTGGGACAGGCAGGGATCTCTTGTTGGCAGTAGGAGCCAAGGGCAGCGGTTTGCCTAAGCCTAAGAGAGGCTGTTGTGAGAAGAAAAGCATGGTGGTGACCCTGGGTACCTCTGACAGGTAGCTGAGACCAGGGAACAACCGGTCCAACAAGCATGGACATAATTTATAGGAATGATTCAAGTAAGCAAAAGAGCTCAATTTTTCTGAACTTTCCAAGCTTCACTCTTCACCATATTTACTAAATCATACCGTAGTAATGAAATCCCACTAAACAACTTTAGGATCTTCAGAATGGTCCTTCTTGGCTTCCGCAGAGCTGCTAGTTATTTTGGCAGTGGCTGCTGAAACAATGCTGAAATGGGTTACTCCAGCTGGCCATTAACAACAGCAGAGGATTTTCAAGTTGAATTTACAGGGGAAAATTTATTACATTAATTAATTAATGTATTTGTTATGGAAATTATTTGGTTTTGTATCTAAACTTTGTGCTGTGGCAGGGCAGGGGGGCAGGGGGGAGGGGAGCTATGGTAGTGGAATTGGGAAATTGCCATAACAATTAGTGTCTGTTTGGGGAGAGGTGATGGAGATTACACACATCCTAAAATACGCAGACAGTTTAGTGGTGCACACTTCTAGCTAGGATGACAGACTGTCACTGTGTTATCCTAGCTGAGGGGATTAAATGTCTAGCTGTAAAGCCTTTTAACTTTGCTTACAGCTTAATATGTAATTATTTCTTTTATGTGCAGTGAAACAACCACCATGGATGTTTTATCCTTCATTAAAAGCTATCCAACAGCCTAGTGACTGGGATACTTCCCAGAGAAACTGAGGTTCAGATCCCTGCTTCAGATCAATAAGAGTGTGAGACTTGAACCTGGCCTACCCATTGCCTCTCTCCACATTGCCAACACCTACTACTGGATATCAAGTCTATTGCTGTCTCCTTTTTTCTGGCTCTGGCACTTTAGTCCAAGAGAGGCCTCATAACCAAAGATCGTTAACAATGTTAATTAACTAGTTGCCCAGAAGCAGTGTGGCATTTCATGCTGTTTGGTTTTAGGTAGTCAACTTTCCAAGTCTTTCCAGGTGGTGTGAGGAGAAGTGGGGACATTATGGAACGTGCCAGCAGTGGGGGTGGAAATAGAAGTTTCCAAACTTGTCCTTAGAGCCTAACTGCTAAAGCCACCTTGGAAGCCTTTGCTTAAGAACTATCTGAAATTAATGCCAGGATGTCTTCAGTTGAGCAGCAGTCATAGCCTAAATGTATTTATACAACCTTCACAGAAGCTTGGCTAGCAGTGTTAAAATCTGTTGCTAAAGCTTGATGAAGAACAAAAGGTGGGAAATGTGAGACCTCTGGAGGGATGCAAAGAGAAGAGCTTTGCTAGAAAAACTAGCAAATAGATCAATACAAACATGCTGATGATCACATTTGCCAAATGCAGAGGAGGCAGCTGTAGGTGTTATGGTGGTGAGCACTTGTACAGAAGACGACAAAAAGGTTTTATCTCAATGGATGGACAGGGAGGGCCACCTCTTGGCTTTGCCATTGCTTTGACCGGAGCCTGTCAACATAGTTCAGCCCAAAGCTGAAGCCCACATGCCCAGACCAGCAGGTCAGGAGCATGTATGCAGGGTGTTATGGGGAGCAGAGAGGAGGGGGCCCCACAGCAGCCCCTGTGGAGAGCCAGCGTGGGTAACCACAGCCTCACGAGATAAAACTTTGAGAGGACCGCAGCAGGATTTTCTGCAAGACTTTGCGCCTAGAAACCCTTATTCAGTTCTCATGCTTAAACAGCCACCTCGCTAAGACCTTTGTGTGGCTATAAATGCTATTTATGCTCCATGGTGGCAGTAAATGTCTGCTTTTGGCTTGGTTTAGCATGACTGAGGCACACAGAGGAAATTAGTGAGAAAATAACAGGTTAATGCACCACAAGAAAACTGTGCTTAAGCAATAAGGCAAAATTGATCAATTGTGGACCAAAATGTCACATTGAATGTTCAGCACAGGCAGAGGGATCAGACCAACAGTGTGGATTTGATAAATCCCTCATTTATTTGGTAATTTACCTTCTAACCCTATGGAGGCAGGCTGAAATACCGTCACAGCTTTTCTTCCTTTTCTGACATTTTTTTACCCTGTATGATCTAGAAATAGATATAACAGCAGGTTTTTCAAATTATAATTTCACAGTAAAAACTTGATCTGGGCACTTAATTACTTGCTGAAACATCTGCAAACAGCTCCTGTCTGCGGCCACTTGAGTACAGGCTGATAAACTAGAGAGCCTGCATTTTGTCACCCTCAGCTTGCATGGGTTTTTTGGTCTGCCACCTGAATTTTACCAGGCTTGCTTTGTGCCTGGAAGCATTTTAATTCACTTTAAAGCCTGAATAAAATATCTTCAACTAGGTTTTAGTTATGGAGGTGGATTCTTGCACAGAAATATTTTGAATATCTGAAAAGAAAATATTTTAAGGTCAAGTGATGAATGAGCTTTTTAACTTGGCAGTGAAATGGCCCAGGGACTAAGCTGCCACAGATGTTAGAGATGCCAGAAACAGCAGCTCTTGGTGGACACTTGGACTGCCGGGGATTCTCATAACCCACTAAGCCACTGTTGAGCAGGAAGCATTCCCCATCCCTGCTGATGTGAATCAGAGACAATGTGGAGGTTATATTTCAAATAGCTGTGACTTGAGAGGATGAGAAAAACTGGGAGCCAGCACCTGGTATGCTGGAGGGATGGCACAACTTGTAAGGCATCGAAAAATAAACCCTGACTCGCTGCCTTGTGGTGTAATTTCCCAGTGCGCTTTCCCTGCCTGCACTCACCAGCGAAGCAGAGACGGGCGGCAACCGTCACCACCACGATGCAAGCAAAATGGCAGTGCAGCACTGGGAAGGGGTAAGCTGGAGGCTTAAAATCAGGTAATTTCTAAAAGAGAGACCCAGCCTAACCGCAAGGCCCTGGCCTTGGATGTTGTCAGTAATTTGGGGTTTTTATCGGGGCCATCCTTCTGCCCAAAGGGCCTGGGTTCCTTTCTCGTCTGCTTCCCATGAGTGAAAAGCACCTAACAAGGGTCTTGGAGGGAAGAACTGCCAGTGCATAAGAACCAGAAGGGGCCGGTTTACCATGTTTATGCTTTATTAGGACCATTAAAAATGGGAGAAAGGTGGGTTGGGTCATCCCTGGGTGCACAGCTCCCCAGCAAGCCAGACCTGCTGTGCGGCTGTAGGTACAGTGTTTCCTCTTGCCTCGCTTCCTTACTGTAACTCACATGAGCAGCAACTCAGACAAGTGGGGGGGTGGAGGTGGGATGAAAAATGACATAGAAATGCTGGAATTTTAAAGTTTTCTTCCACACCAGGACTTGTAGGCAGTGTGGTCCCTTTCTGCTTAACAGCTTCCCATCAGTGACCTGGTCACATGCAGCAGCGTTCATCAAATTTCAGCGCTCATTACATGATGACATACCAGCTTGGTTTCTTCCCGCTGATTTTATTCCCCAGCTGTACCGCTGCAGCTGGGATCGATGCGGTGCCGGCGCTGACATCCTTTGGGTAAAGGCAGACGTGACCCTTGCTGGATAGGGTGGCTTATGCAGAGGGTGCTTTGCTATGAAGCCCTTGGCCTTACAGGCCACAAATTTATTAACATACAAGTTATTTATCCAAGTTCAATTTTGCAGAGTTCATATTATCGTGTTTTACCACTTATTCATGTTATTGAATTTCTTTTTTTTTTCCAGGCACTGGAAAACAAAGGCAAATGCCATGAGGAGGAGGTAATTTAGAGATGATTTGAAACTGGTATACTTCAAATGTGTTGTCATGTTTTACCTTTACCTCCGGTGTCCTTCTTTACTGGCTCAGTAGAGAAGAAAAGAGAGAAAAAAAACCCCTGTTCTTACATTGTGTCTCCAGCTAAAATTACTTTTAAGTTTCCTTGTAAAAACCTACAATTTAAATGCGCTATTCAAGCATGGAAAATAAGAACCCTCTGCATGCAAGGGGAGAGCAGACTAATCAAAAGCAATAAAAGAGAAATGTATTCCTATTTTTTTTTTCATATAGTTTACTGGTTAACAACTTTAGAGCTGTTGCCCAAGATTTTCAAATTTTAAAAAATTAAAAACCATAATGAAAAAAGTAGTTTGTAGTTTCTGGTAACATTAAATTCGGGAGAATTTGTTGTTCTGGATCGGACAAAATAATCTGAAATGCAGCTTTTTCAGTTATAGCTTTGATTTTCTTATGTTGCACTCATAATTTTAAAGTATTTGAAAATGTCAGATTGAAATGTTCCAGCCCGTTTCCACAGTGATCTTAACTCAATGCTTTATTTTCATTTGCTATTCAAAAGAAATGTATTCAAAATTGGTGTCTTCAGACATTGTGGTTATGACCTAGGGATATTTCCAGATATGAAAACACTGTCAGAAAGTTTTTGCCCAGCTTTTTCCTACTTCTTTGAGCAATACAGCTATGACTGTAAGAGCTGACACTGTCAAAACTTGCAGGCAGGTGCTGTGTTTGTACCGACCTCTTATCGCTCTTGGCTTTCCAGGCTCCCAACTGGTTTATGGCCTGGTGGGGATAGCATGGAAAGTCAAGGCCGTCAGTGTCATTAAAAACAACATGAAAGTCACATTATCAGTGAACCACCTATCTTAACCTGCTACTTGTTGATTTAGAGCTTGCTTCCTTATCAGGGACCAGGAGACACCTGGGTTATTCACCGTAAGGACAAAGCCAGGTTTGGGGAGAAAAGAGAAATTCAGCGCAGATCACCTGTTGCCATAACAGGAGGTAACTTGGTTATTTGAATTTTGGAGGTAAATTTATGTTTAAATAATAATAAAAAAAAGCAGAATTGATATTAACACTTAAATTGAAAAAAAAAAAAGTTGGATTTTTTTTTACTGCCTATATTGATCAAAAAAGCAAACAGATGGAGTAAGCTTCCCAGCTATGTTAAATAACTATGTTTTTGAGGCAATAGGTGAAAATCTGTTGAAAACACTTCCCAGGGAAAAAAAAAAAAAAAAGTCCTCTCAGCTTTATTTTAGTGGTCAGTCACTCCAGCACAGAAAGTATAAAGCCTAAGAAGTGAACACAGCAGGCGAAGCTTAGCTTGAATACCTGAAGCAGCTCTCAGCAGCCAGTGGAGTGAAAGCAGAGAGCTGCCAAGGCAGTGTGGCATCTGGCAGCTGCCCAGAGGGAGGGGAGGGCTGGTACAGACAGCCCTACTGCCAGGGCAGGAGGATTGCTCATCTGTCATCAAGTGATGACAATAAATGATGCTGTTGTAAACTGATTGCTGGAAAGCATTCTGGGAAAGGAGCCTCTGATTGCAAAAGCTCCCTTGAAACTGGAGTCATTTTACCAAAACCAACTACATTTGCATTTCATGTGAATTACAGATATGACGAAGCCAGAGCCCAGAGGCCCCATCTCCCAGAGCTGATGGGAACCGCGGCTGCTCCCATGTACCCGGGACAAAACCAGAGAGGTTGCAACAGTGTGAACTGCCAGTGCTCTGCTAGTGGGAGAAAAAGAGAAAACTGCATGTCCTTGAACCCGCTCACGCACCCCTGCACCCAGGAGGAGGTAGGATGCTTGGAGCTGGGCAAGCGTGATGCTGAGCTGACCTGGGAGGCCCCTGCCCTCCCTGGTACTGATGCCCTCCATCCTCAGCTCACCAGGTCTGCATGCCCCAGCCAGGCGAGACACGCTGATGGCCTCTTGCAGCCTAGATTTCAAGTCAGGAGAACCTGGTGTGCAGCAGTTGTAGAAAGATAGCTTGTTTTTGAGAGAAATGGTGATGTCAGCTCTAGTTGAACCTGCCACACTACCTGCTCTGCAGGCGCACACTGACAGCAGCTCGTGTGGGCTCAGCGGTGCAGCATGTACCCGCACATGATTACTTACCTTCTGAAGGGCAGCAGTTTCTCACTGCAACACTCAGAAGATTTTTTTTTTTCTTATTTTGCCTTTCATGGATGTATTTCAAATAGTGACCACACAAGGCATGTAGGGCATAGACAAAGTGTTTGGCATCCCTTCAGCAGCCGGTGAGCCCCTGGGCAGTGTGCACTATCATCTGTGGTTTCCCATGCAACAGAAACTGATCAATGCTTGTAGATAGAAGTACCAAGGCAGTGTGGGATCAGTTAGCATGTGAACTTTGTTTGTTTGTAGCCTATTTCAAATCCAGCAGTGCTTCTTCCATATGATTTTTGTTGAGCAAGGAGGAAAAGACACCACAAATACACAGCATTATGTCAATTTAGTTCATCTTCTGTGAGGAGGACAGATGAATTCACAGGAAGTTTGTGCATTGCTATTCATGTCCATAGTAAAATAAATGAAAAATATTTAGATATTTGTTGGGTTTTTTTGGTTTTTTTGTTTTTTTTTCTTGTTTACTAATTCAACTTGAACAACTGTAATTGTCATAGTTTAGTGGTGAACTTTTCAGTGTTAGGTTTATGGTTGGACTTGATGATCTTAAAGGTCTTTTCCAACCAAAGCACTGCTATGATTCTATGTACAAGCCTATGTTCTTATTTCATGTTAAAGTAGTGTAGCTCCATCATGATGAAGGAAGCATAGCTGATCAGCACCACATAGAAATCTGGTTCACCATGTGGAGGCCCACGCTATGGAGCAGGGATGGTAACACCCCCATGCAGCGTGTGGTGCTGGGAACCCAGATTTTCAAACTGAGCCCTCTCTAGCACCAAGGCCAAAGTGGTACAGAGTGCTCTGGCACCAATCTGATGGGTTAGCATTTGCTGGACTAACTCCCAACCATACAGCTTCTGATATCCTCTGCTGAACAAACAAATTAAAATTACTAGATGAAAAGTACAGAGATACCGTTCTTGGGCAGTGCATATATCCTAAAATTACACCATGGCTATCTAGCTATCTGCTAGTTGAGTGATTTTGTTTACGAAATAACTCAAGAAAAAAAAGAAGGGAAGAGATCAATGCAATTCCAGAGCTAGTGACTAATACACACACATAATTCTGTGGTCTCATAGGAAATCTGACCTCAGTTAGTCTAAGATTTGGCAGTAGGTAAAAAGAAAAATATTGAATCAGTAGAAAGCACCCAAACTGTGAGGAAAATCTGCCTTCTGATTACTAGCAGTTTGCAAATAATAACAGACTCTTTGCTTATGTATTGTATCCCTGGTGAGGTACTAGGGTCCCCTTTTTGCCTTCAGACCAGGTCATCCAGTTTCATGCTTCCTGTTCTTCTTGCAGATGTACTTAGCTGAAGGCTTTGGAAATTTCCATGCGGCAATTTAAAATCCTTCTTTTATTCTTTTAGATACTCTTGCTGTGCATTATGACCTTGCTCCAAGTATCCTTGTTTTACAGCAGTCTGTCCTGATCAGTATTTCACCATCAGCTGAAGCACTTAAGCAATAAGTAAATTAATACTTCATCCATCCTGCCTTCTAAACTTGGCAGCTTGCGCTTTCAACATCATCACCCAAGTCTGCTGCTATTAAAAAGACCCCACACTGAACCCTTTGGTGCTTCACTAATACTTTCCTTCTAATCTGGAAAGGCTAATCTTGTTTCTCCTGCTGGGTTGAAGACAGCTTCTGTTCTCAAATGTCAAGAAGCCAGTTTAGTACACCTTCAGCTTTGAACTGCTGGACTGAAAAGGAATCACTGCACTTCTGATTTCATGGGTATAGGAAGCCTGACAAATCATTTTCTTTTTGGTCAGAAGTATCCCCACGATTTTAAAGTAGTTCACCCTATGTATATCTTATCCGCTTGCCCTGAGCTCACTATTTTCCAAATGTTCATGAAATGCTTGCTCCACTTCAAGCTAATTTGGCATCCATTTTTTATTGTTTCTGAGTGGGATGCTGCACAGATCCTGGCATCTTGAATCACTCTTTTATATTGATATTATGGGTGCAAGAAGGGGTTTTGTAGTCTGTGATCTCCCAAACAAAAAATCTAGGGACAGCAGTGTTCAACATTTAGAGAAGAAATCCACGATTCCCCTGAACCACAAAAGCATAGCCTGACTGTAACAGGGAAATATATTTTTATTCATTTTTTGTACTGAGAAAGGACTCCTTGAGCAATGTGGGCTTTGCATTACAGTAGACACAAACACCCTCCTGTAACTTTCATTCTTTAAGAATTAGTTATGGACTAGCACTCTCAAAATTGCCATTGGATTTGGGCACTGTGTCCCTGGTGTCTTTTTCAAAATCCTAGTCAAATCATGGTCCATATGGTCCTTACACTCCTGCAGTATGTCAGCTCTTCTGTCAAAGGGCTGGGCCCTGTTGTGCTCAGTACCACGTAAAAGGGGAACGAAAAGTAGGTGTCTGTCTCAGGTTGCCCACAGTTAATTCCGGGATAACTCTGGTTCCAGACATTGTGAGAGACACCTCTGACCTGATTAGTTTTTACTGAAAACCTCTTTTTTTCATTCAGACCAGAACTCTGAAAACATGCCTATTTCTCACTGTGTATGAATCAGAGGATATATTTGATAAGTAATGCCTTACCAATGCAGTGGAAATAACTTGCTGCTTTAGTCACCTTAGAAATGGTATGAGCAGCATCTACTAATCCTTCCTCATCCAGATATTCCAGTTATTCCAAAATCCCACACTATTTCAGTACACAGCTCTCCTGTGTATTATTCTCTTTCATCAAAATGGCATTTTGCCCATAGGCTGCTGTATATTTCAGAAACTGTGAGAGCTGGATATGGACAAACAACAGAGGATGCTTTTGCAAGAGCACACGGTGGGGTTTCTCCAGTGTAAAGGACTGACCTGTCCCATCGGTTGTGGGAAGACAGCAAAGCTGAGGCAAACTGGAGAAATGCAAATATAGTGTTTGAATGTGAAGTGCCTCCTCTGCAGACCTTTTCCTGCTGATGATACCTGAGCTTCAGCTGGAGTCCAGGGCAGGAGCCTCCTGCTGCCACATCTGGCCCACATCATGCCAGCCCTGGCCCTGCACCCTTCCCAGTGCAGCGTTGCTTTTCAGCCGTGTAGGTGAAGGAAGATCAAGGAGAACCACACAGGACCTGGGCGGGTATTTTCTGTTGTATTTTGACTTTTCATACAGATCCTAATATTCCTCACTGATGGCTTTTCCTTCCATCCCCTAAGATTTTTTTCTGGGTCCAGTTGCAGGAGACCTATTAGTCCCTGTTGGCTGAGTTTGCAGGTCACCTCCTACCGTAGAAATACTGCCAGGGCTGCACCCAAGACTGCAACTCCTCCTTTGTGCCCCTGCAGTGAGACTGGCAGGGCTGGGAAGGGCAACCACTATTTCTGGTGTTTGCAAGTTCTCCAGCGCTTGTTCTATTCTTCCGACCTCCCCATACTACTGTGTGTTCAACAGGAGACAGACCCAGTTTCTTGGACTGTGATGCTGTCTTCCCTTTGGTTTCCATGACAGGGACCTAACTCAGTGTAAGCAAGGACCCCACCTGGGGACCACAAAGGGTTGCAAAGGAGGGAAAGAACGTGGGATGTGTCCTAGGCAGATGGTGCCTGCCTATGTGCTATCATAAATTACTGTTTCCTGTGCTGGCTTTCAAAATAGCAGAACTGTTACCCTGATATCCACACCTTAAATGCACGCTGGGAGAGGTGAGCCCTTCGTCTGTTAGTGTATGTCAGTAAGGTGAACTCTGGGATTGCCCTTCCAAACCCAAGGAAAAAAAAATGTGGCTTTGCAGATCATGTCCTACAGTTTCACTTGTCCCTTCACTAAACTTTGGAGGGAGTTTGATTGCTGCCTCCCTGATGGTTGTCCCCAGGAAGTGCATACAAATGACTCAGATCTATATCTGAATCATCACATTGCACAGGTCCACCCAGAGAGCTTTGCAGGCCCTGGCAATGCATGAAATGCCACCTCCACAGACAGAGAGTAGAAACCAAAATCCGCAAATAGCACACTGAGAATAGCAGCAATTCTGGCTTATTTTTAGGGCAAAGATATCAGAGGGTTTGCATATCCCAGCAGGACACACAGAAATCTGTTATCCTAAGCCACAGCCAAAACAAATACACACACACTACGATGGAAGACACCAATTTAACCATGCCAGAGAGGCACCTACGTACGGGCTTGATTTAGGAAGTAGAGTGGACAACCTTATGCTAGACCTCTCCTTTTCCTGAGAAGCAAGAGATGATTTCAGGCTCTCCTTGTGGCACGTCTCATACAGCCATCCCAAACAATAATCCTGGTAGTTAAACATCATGTGATACTTCTGCAGTCTTGAGTTTCACTGATGTTGCTTGAAGTTTGGTCCATCATTGAGTGCTTTGACATGGGCTAGCCCTGCCCTCCTGGTGAGCACTGCAAGGGTTTCCTCCACCACACCAGCCAGGTATCACTGGCAGGAGCTTGCTGACCTCCCAGGTGAGTCACCTGGCTGCTCCAACACTGTGTGCCAGGGCTCACCCTGCTGAAGTGGCACTAATTATCCTGCCGTCATTAGGCAAGCAGGAATTACGCGCTAAGTAGAGGGCAGAGCATTGATTGCATTGCAGGGATGATTACAGGAGCCTTCTCAGATATCCTCCTACCCACAGGTATATTCACCTGCTGCTGCTGTATATACCTGTGGTGCATCAGCAATGCTGTGATGAGCTATTTAGGGTGCGTGGGAGCCTCCCAGGGCTGCTGTCAGCAAGCAAAGGCCAAGCAGAGCCCTGCCTTCTCCTGTGGGGATGCCTCCTTGGCTGTATCCATCTAGGTACAGTGTCCTCACTGAAATGCTCTGGAAAGTCTGCAGTCCTTTGCCAGGAGCTGGTATTGCAATGAGTTAGGTCACACCAAAATGCTTCATATGGGAATACGGGATTGCATCACACCACGGGGCTTCCCCTGCCCTCCGCTCTCTTTGCCCCTCTCAGGGAAGCTAGCAAGCTGCCAGCCTGCCTGAGAAAGCTCTTGCTTTCCTTAGTTGTTTCCTTTGGACCAGAATTTATCAGCGCTTCCTCCCTGCCCAGCCATAGCTGGGAAGGCCAAAAATGCAAACAGGTTTATTTTGCGAGTATTTCTTCTTCTGAAGCATTTGATTGAAGCAACATTAAAAATATATCCCCAGTGCTAGGATTTCTTTGGTCTCTGTTGTCAACAACATATTTTTAAAAGACACATTCCAGGGATTTGGGGCTTTATTTGTTGGTGTGATTGGCTTGTTTCAGAGTTACTTAAGTAGGAAAATATTTCCCTTGGAAGGGATCCAAGCCCACAGAAGTCAGGCAGAGCCTCACTGTTGACTTTAAATGCACTATGGACTGGGCTGCTGTAAACCCCTAGAATGAATCCGTTAACAAAGGCCAAGGCACTGTTGGGTTTAGTGAGACAAATATGGCAGGACCCATGATGGTGAGTAATGCTGATGTGAGTTACCTTAGTGGCGTGGAAGGAGAGCTCCCCGTGGGTATTTCTATGAGAGTTCTAACTGTGGGTATTCTGCAGTTAAGTAATGGCTAGATATTTATAGCCTGGCAATGATCTTTTTAAGGCTACAGGCACCAGGCTGTAGGTTCTCCCATGGGGAAGGGAGAGGGGGATGGAGCGGAAGTGGCAGTGGAGGTTTGGGATGGCTTTTCCCCTCACTGCTAGCTTTGGTCTCCTCTCCCTAGCTTCACTGCCCGAAATATATGGTGTTTCTGCACAAAGCCACAGCAAGGCACTGCTGTGACTGTGTATCTCTTTGTGCCATGCATCTCAGCCCCTTCAGCCTCCCTCAGTGCAGCTTTGGCTGTGCTGGGACAAGGGTGGGATTTGCCAGGGGTTGCTGCCCCTCAGGTCACTTGGCTGAACTGTTCCCACAGTCACTGCTTCTCCTCTCCCAGGCAAAATGAGTATTTCCATTGTGGAAACAAATTTTGCTGTCTGCTGGCTGGAAGCACTGGGAGGCAGAGCTGGGCTGGCAGTGGTTGCTGGGGGGGAGACGCCACCAGCAGCCACTGCTGCCCCTCCAGCTGCCCTGCCTGTGGGCTTCCCTTGCCCAGCTGTGAAAGCACTGGGAGCTCAGCATCCCCTACAGCTACTGGTGTAGGTACCTATGCCTGGATTAAGGAAAGCAACATTATGTTTCCTGTTTTCAAAAAAGTTTGTCCCTGGGCAATACCCAGTGTCAGGACTCTTACAGGCACAATTTTGAGCCTCATATTCCCCATTTGCTGATGCTAATTAGAAAAGCAGCTCCAGCTCTGTACACCCAAATGCTACCAATGCAAAGGAAAGCTGAAGGCTTATAAGACACAGCCAACATGCAGTGAACATTTCAGTGTCTGCATTTTCCTAACTCTGTGTCCTACTGGAGATAATAGAAAAGCCAGAGAGTTATTCTGAAAGAAGAGCTGTCGTTAGCTCTGATGAATCCTGGTGATTAGGATTGGCTTTGATCCAGTGCTGGAAACCAATCACAGTTAAGATCTCTTCTTAAAAAAGAACTTATTTAATGTTTACATAAAAACGTCACATAAAAAATAAATTGAATCTAGCCTCTAGAATCATACCCAGTGTATCTGCCTTGCAGTATAGGTTTACCTCCTGAGAATTCATACAGTAATTAGATGAATGTACTTAATTAATCACATTTCCTGTGCTGAAGAGGTTTGATGGAAAACATTTGCTTCCATCACTTTATTAAAGCATTATTGAGTGTTGCGCTTGTCATGTGTTCATCACCAGCCTTCTCACCAATTAATCCTGACAAAATGAAGTTTACCAACAGCAAAGCAAGCCAGTGCGCACACAGTCACTTTGCTGTAGCTTTGTGTACACGCCTTCATGCCTCTAGGTAATTACTGGATAATTGAGCAGAGTCTTCTTAATCTAAAATGAGATGTGCTAAATATAAACCATTTTCAGTGCCTGATTGATACTGTTTTAATAGGTTTGGTATCACCTACTGCCATGGACATGTAATGCATGATTATCTTTATTTATTGCATGTGTTTATTATCAATTTTAAAGCCAAAATATTATTTGCCAGCATGTTTATTATACCTATGGAGCAATTATTGCTTATTTAATATTTTTCCCACACAACATGCCTGAATTAAAGCATGGGTATTCCAAATTAGAAGCCTGAAGATGGGATCTTAAACCTTCTCAGAGGTTAATGTTTGGCCTTGGCCACAACATTACTGAGACTTCATGTCCAGAGAGCCATCACCCAATGTCAGGGCACCTGCTGGAGGACCACCAGTGATTTCTGAGGCTCGGAGGGGAGGATGGCAGGGACCTTCCCACTGCAGAGCAGGGAAGGGAGCAAAGGAGCTGGATGGGGCAGAAGAGCAAGCCTTAGTGCTGGACCCAGATAGCTGTTGTAAGCACTTCTGCTTACATAGTCATTAGGAATGGAAATGTTTATTTCCATACAAAAATAAAATGCTTACCTACTTACTGGTGGGCAATCAGATTTTGCTCTTCTCTCTCTGCCTTACTGAAAGAATTTCGTGTTACAACTCAGGCATTTTTATTGCTGACGCATTCACAAAGTTACAGTATTGTGCATAGCACGATATCCTTCTTATATGAGTCCGCATTTCTAGCAATTACACAGAGCTACTGCAGAGATAATTTTTAGCCATGGGACCATTTCTTTCTTTTTTCTTGTCAAAAATTAAACCTAGATTTGGCTGGAAAATATTTGGCAAGTTTGACACTTCTGATAGAGTGCTTCTGTGTGCATAATACTATTTCTTCCAAAAGCCCGGGTTGCTGTTGGAAGGCAACCTGGACTGAAAATTAGCACCCAACTTTAGCAATAACTCCTTTATATCTACCCTACCCTGTTACTCTCTGTCACTCAGACACTTATTCTCGAGCTTTAAAAACCTTTTCAGAAAGGGGAGATACAGTCCAAAGGGTGGCTGAGTCTCTGCAAAAACAGAGAAAGAGCTGAAGAGGGAAGACTGCGCAGCCTTGCCTTTGCCTGTCCCCTTCCCTTCTGCTGCACTGCTGTTGCTAGGGCTGAAATCCTGCTCAGTCTGTTTGGTTAATCATATAGCTAGGCGTGCTCTAAAACCTGCACAAGTCAACAGAAAAAAATGTCTGAACACTTGGTGAGTTTCAAATGAGCCTCCTTTAGGCTTTGGGTTCGGAGGGCTATATGTTGGTGCAGTACTCGTAGCTAGTACTGCTAAACCAAATGAAAACACACCTGGTCTGCTCTCAATATCTCTGAACTCATGGGAGCATCTTAAAACACCCTGGAAATACCTTCGATAGACAAATTACCCAAGAAACAGTAAGCTCTTGCCACTGTTTGCCAATGAGAACATCTAAAAGTCTGGTATGACAGGTACGGACTCAGCCCGCAGTCCTGCAGCCAGAGAGCCATATGGCTGAAACCCGTGTCTGTGCAGTGCAAGCAATAGAGGAACCCTGTATAATCATAGAGTCATAGAATGGCCTGGGTTGGAAAGGACCTTAAAGATCATACAGGTCCAACCCCTCTGCTGTGGACAGGGTTGCCAACCACTAGATCAGGCTGCTCGAGGCCCCATCCAGCCTGGCCTTGAATGCCTCCAGGGAAGGAGCATCCATAACTTCTCTAGGCAACCTGTTCCACTGCTTCACCACCCTCTGCATGCAAAATTTCCTCTTAGTATCTAACCTAAATCTCCCCTCTCTTAGTTTAAAACCATTTCCCCTTGTCCTATCACTATCCTTTTCAGCTCAGTTAACTGTTGTTTGAAAAATAAGAATAAATAAAATAGAAAATCTCATAAGTTTATTATTTTTTCCTAAAATTCCCTGGCTGCTTCATTAAGCACCCATGTTAGGCATCACCCTGGGACAGGCTGCCATTTGGTGCAGAAACAGAATAGAAAAGGGGCTTGTTTGGTCTCTGGCCAAATGAAGAACCTGAGTGATTCTAGTTGAAGGTTCATTCTAGAGTCAGTAATAAACTTTACCGCCACATGAAAATCTCTAGATCCATCAGGAACAAGAGCAGCAAATGCAGTGGCAAATAGCAAGAGAGAAGGTAAAGTTCATAGGAAGTAAGAAATGTGGAAAATAGCACCACAAAGGTTAGGATGGGAAAAGTCTGTGATCATCTTGAACACCATTAGTAAATAAGATAGGGAGGAACTCACACGCTCCTTAAGGCCCCCCATGGAAGAAAGCACGGAAGCACATGCTCTGAGCTATCTACAGGTATCTACATGTTCACTATACCCACGGAGTAGGTGTCCCTGCACACTACAAAGTTGCTAACTACACTCAAATTCCTGGCGCGAGTCCGCCATCTGATATCAACATGCCTGTGCACACACTTGTTTTCTTCATATGTGAGGAAATTCTTTTGCAGAAGTCCTGAAAGGTGCCAGGGGCCAGGGCCACTGCCTGCCACCAAGCAGGGGAGCGAGCAGCTGCCTGCATCTCGCCTGCCCACATCTCACCTGCCTGTGCAGAGGTGCGGGAGTGGCTCTGCCCCTGCAAGCCATCTAGACCTCACCTCCGCCACATGGGCCCGTCAGCAAGAGTGCCAATTAGTGCCAACAGGAGCTTATTGAGCGCTGAGGTAGGCTTGCTGTTGTGCAATTGCGGGGAAATGAAAACAGCCTGTTCCTGCAGGATTTTTTTTCCTTCTTTTCTTTGTACTCTATGGTAACTACAATTAAATCTTTCTTGGCACAGCATTTCTTTTGAGAGCTCTTTC
>NW_010320045.1:15956-21063 GCF_000700745.2 Antrostomus carolinensis
GACTGCTTTGCATCCCTGTGTGAACTACTTGATGTTTCACTACACAAATAGGCTTCATTTGCAGAAATTACGCCCTGCTGGGAAAAATCAAATGCTTGAATTACAGGTATTCTGCAGGGGGGAATCTGTCTTCAGACAGTGAGATCGGGGGCCGAGACCTGCCCACAGCTGCTGGTCTGGAGCAGTTATGCTGAGAGGATTTATTTTTAAAAGCCTATTTTAAGAAAAAGGCTTCTGGGTCTAAGGGGGGAAATACTCATCACTCGAGATGTGCCTGAGCTGTAGAAACCCAAGGACACTGGTTGTACTGGAGCCAGCTGTGGGAAGACCTTGAACAGCAGCTGCTGAAGTAAGGCATGAGTTTGTCTGCAAACACCTCCCCAGTTTCATTACCCAACTTTCCTGCTTATTCTTAAAGTTTTACAAGAAATACCTGGGCTGAGCGGATTTTAGGTTGACAAAAAACAGGAGGGACTTTAAGGCACATCCTGTTCTTTTTCCACCCCTTTCTAGGGCACTGCAGGGTTTTTGTGCTTGATTCAAGCTGAGCTCAGCAAACAAACAGCAAGAGAGCTTGGAGTAGTGTTAACAAATCTCAACCCACTTCCTACCTTCCATTCCTCTCCTGGTTTTGTGCTCTATAAGGACTCAAATTATTTTTTCGCCTGGTATGAAATTCACCTAACCAGAGTGTGCCTGGGCTACTTATCCAAAATGCCTCTGCGGTCAGAGCAGACACACAGATATTTGTGGGGTCCATGTTATCCTAAAGCAGGTCTAATACAGGTCAGATGAATTGTGCCTTGGAAGTGCCCACTTCTCTCCAGTTATTTTGAAGGGGTCTGGAATTACTGGCTGAGACTCTGTCTGCCACTAAGTTTTGGTCAGAGGAATCCACATTGAAGTCCCTAGCCTGTGAGTCTTATCAAAGTATCTGCACTTGTTGCTGATGCGTATACATATTTATGCCTGCACTGTGACTGTCCTTGGGATTTTGTGATTCTCAGGTAGCAGCAACATTGTGTGTGAAGGTCATAGCTTGCTTTCCTGCATAAAATATTAGTCAAGGAAGCAAAACAAAGTTAAACCTTAGCCTTCTGATATTAAGCCCCAGCAACGAGGTCACGAAGCATAAATATTCAGGCTGCCTGTCTATGGCAGCTCGGCTCATCGGCCCTTCGACAAGCACAATAACCATCAGTTCAGTCCCATCCTGTCAGCTGAGACTGAAAACAGTTTCCATGGGCTGGGTGCTCAGCAAGCAGCCTGCTCACCGCTCCTTGCTCCTGCAGCCAGCACTGCCCAGGCCTTGTCCACTGGTTTCACAGGGACTATTGGAGCAGAGCCTGGGCAGCAGCAGAGGCAGGAAGCTGTGAAAACCATAATTAGAAGGTCTGTAGAGAAGGACAATTGGCCAGCAGGTTGGATTTTGGCAGTCTTGTAGTGGATTAGCCCCAGGGTGGCAGCTGACGGAGGCTGGTGCTATTTATACCTGCAGCTCCTTTGCACCAGGGAGATGCCACGTGCCAGTGGCGGGAGATGGGAGCCTTTCCCCAATGGCATGGCTGCTCCAAGAAGCAAACTGTTTCCAATCAGGGAAAAAAAAAGAGCTGGAAGAGAAGAACACCTTGTGATTTCACAATGCAGCACCCATTTGTGTTGTATAAGCAAAGCAAGTCACACAAAACACAGCAACAACCTGAGGATGTTACCTATAGGTTTTACCAGGTTGGTGTGGGCAGTAGATGAGCCCACACTTTCTCTGGGCTGGAGCACTGTGTGTGTCTCAGCTGCAGGGAGCCCCATCCAGGGTGGTGCTGCCAGGTCCAGTGCTGCCCGCAGCCCCATGCTGCTGCCCACACATCGGGAAGGGGTAAAACAGCCACTATGGCAGGACCAGGGGAAAGGTATGCAGGTTGCCTTAGTTACTTGTGTCCTGAGGGTTCTCTGCACCCATGGAAGCAGCTGCTCTTTCAGTAGGACAAGAAGTTGCATTTATTTTCCAAACAAATAAGAAAATGCCTGGGGTTTCTGACTGGGCTGGAGGGGCTGCATCCATTTTGCACCCCTAAGGCCTTTGCCTTCCATGTACCTCAACCAATAAACCACTGCATTTTGGACAAGTGAAATGGAGTTCTTCCACCACAAGAACAATCCCAAAGAGAACCATAAAAATTCTCCTTTTTTTTGGCTCCACTTGAGATGAAAATATAATTGCTTTTTTCTTTTGTTCCTTCCATGCATCAAAAAGCTGCTGTTTGTGAAGCTCTGTGATGTCTCCAGTCCCGAGCTAG
Source organism: Antrostomus carolinensis (assembly GCF_000700745.2). Classification (NCBI taxonomy): domain Eukaryota; kingdom Metazoa; phylum Chordata; class Aves; order Caprimulgiformes; family Caprimulgidae; genus Antrostomus; species Antrostomus carolinensis. Next base: position 18,251 of record NW_010320045.1, read on the forward strand.
CAGAGGTGAGCCTCCAGCTCTGCCCATGCACTGTGACAGCTGTGTGACAGCCACATCACGGTGGCTGGTGCAGCTCTTACCCCCCGCCAGACCCTGTGCTGTGCGTGTACACACACATGTGTGTCTGTGTACTGGGTGGGCATATGGGGGTCAGCTCTCCAATCAAACAAAGCCTTAGGGCTTCCAGCCAGCATCCAGCCTGGCCAGACCCCACAGGCACAGCCTCTTTTGGCAGCGTTGCCTGGTTAATTATGATTTTAGGCCTGGTTCCCTAAAGAAATCAGGCTTCTGTGAGGACACTGCCTGCGTGGGGTTTCACCAGTGTGCTTCAGCCCCACCCCACAATAATTTCTTAACCTTCCCACTAGCTTAAACTGAATTTGAGGGTGGACGGAGCTCTCAGAGCTGTTAGCTTCACCTTAATTTTAGGAAAAGTGAAAGGATAGAGGACACACTTCTTTGATGCCCCTGGTGTGAGCAAGGCTGTAGCATGGGCTGCAGCACTGCATGGCCACCCAGCGCACAGCCCTGAGCAGCCAGCCCCTGGGAAATGGTGTCTCTGCAGCCCCCACCCCGCATGTGACCACTCAGTCACCCAGCATCCAGAGGGGAGGGCAGCAAGGAAAGGGATGAGAAACAGTCTTTCAAAAGCTGTGGAGAGTATTAGGGAGGCAAGCTGGGTCCCTGTTGTCCTTCCTTTTCAGTCCCTTTCTGTACTTCCCAGAGGCAGAGGGAGATGCCATCTGCTCCAGACTACAACTTGTTGCTATTTCTGTCTTTCTGGCTCCTGTTTGTCATCTCCCATGTTTCCATACATACAGGTGCAAACAGCTCCAGAACTGAGTTTTCCAACGACTCATCAACTTGAGTAACTGGGCCAGCCAATGCTTCTGGATGTTGCAAGTCCCCATGGGGAAGTCCAGGAGGACAGGAACCCCGCAGTCCCACTGGTGCCTTACAACCATGCCAACAAGCTACTGAACCCACCAGATGTGGGGGGGAAATAGCTGGACGGGAGCGGGCAGCAAGCCTCTGGTCCCACGCAGTGAGCAGACACTGTCCTGGGTTCTGGCAGAACAAGAAGGTGCCACTAAATGCCTCCTGGAGCTGCATCTTGCTCCTCCCTTGGAGAGCCACACGTAAAGGACAAGGTTCATTGTGGCTCTTGAGGAGGAAAGCAAAGAGATAACTGAAAAAAAATGCTGCTAAATTAGATTGCAGTTACATCCCGCTGCAAATATGTGATTTTTTGTGCAACATTTGTGCATCAACATTTTAGCTGAATGAGGATGGAAAGTTAACATATTCATTAGGCCCTATTACCATATTACATGTATAATTTATAAGATTTTAAAATTAGGCTGATTTCTGGTGTGGTTTTTTTATTTTAAAAAAACTACCAACACTTTGTGATTTAATTTAATTTGTCTGTCCTTTATGTAAAATAATAAAAACCCTTAGTGCAATTTTAATATTTTCTAAATTCCCTTGTCACAAGCTGAACAAGATGATATTAGAACACTTTAATTTTTTTTTTTTTTTTTTTTTAATCCTTGAAGTTCCTAAATAATTCAAACTTGAAAATACACTCTGGATATCCCCCCATATCAAGCAGTTCCTTTTTAACAAGGCCACAACAGGATCCTCACAGATTATATACAGAAATCGGGTGTCTTTCAAACTGCACTTACAAATTCAAGTGAGAGTCCAAGCAGACAGCTCTGCACACGGGGAAACGGGTGATAATGGCATGGGAATTAAGGAGAAAAACTTGCAAATTCACTTCATTTATCATTCTTGTTATTCTGTCAAACTTAACTTTCCATGTGTAGGTATGCATACCTTTAAAAAGTCTCAGAAAGGGAATATTATAAGGACAGGTCAACTTCAGTGTACTGAGAGGCATACAATATTTCCCCTGAAAAAAATCATGAGCCTTGCTTAAAAAGCATGAGATTTAAAAAGAAATACATCTTTGTAGTTTTTTCCTTTGCCTTGGGTGATGTGAGGTATTTTTGTTGCAGCACCTGAAAGCCACAGTCTTGGCCAGTTTCAGGTAGGATTCTGCCCTGACTCACTGTTCTGCAGCTTGGACATTAAGAAAAGCACCAAGCAATAGATGAAGCTTTTTAAGGACAGAAGAGAGAGACTCCTTTGGGAATCTTTGGCTCTCCATGGCTGAGCTAGAGATTTTGGACCCCCTTATTAAGTAGCAGAGGGTGCTCTGCTCCCCATCCAGCAAGGCTGCCCTAAGAAATCCCGGAGGCTCAGCAATGATGGATCTTCCTTCATGCATTGAAGGTCCTTGCTGGCCAACTGTCCTGGGCATTTGCCCTTAATATCCTCCACTGTAGATAAGAATTATTGTTATTACTATTACTATTATAGTTATAGTTATTATTGTACCTATTGGTGTTCCTGGTATCATCCTTAGTCTCCAGGACATGTCTGTATTTGAACTTGGAACTAAAGCATGCAGCTGCTTTGGAAGAGAAAATGGTTTCCAGAGAGAGAACGAAAAAGGAGACAGTAGGGAAAAAGAAGGAATCTCAGAAGACAGAAAAACCAGGTGAAGCAGAAGCTAGGGGAGCAAAGGGGAGGAATAAACATATACAGAGAGAGCGAGAACAAGAAATCTTCTGATCAGCTCAAATTATTTCTTATTAATTTGTAGACTAACAAATTGACATTGCTTGCCATCCCAATTAACTAATTTTATTTGGCTTTATTTGAAACAGTGGCTTCATGGCTGACTTAATTTTGATTCTAGCATTTTCTTCATCTATGTTTATTGGGGTGATGGCTGTTTTAGG